>NW_027138828.1:450000-580000 GCF_035084215.1 Heptranchias perlo | reverse complement strand
ATAGAGAGAAATATAGAGAGGGAGAGAGGGAGATAGAAAAAGAGTGAGAAAGAAAGATCGAGGGAGAGAAAGAGCGAGAAAGAAAGACAGTGAGAGAGAGAGAAAGAAACAGAAAGAAAGTGAGACAGAGAGAAAGAAAGATGGAGGGAGAGAGAGAAACAATGAGAGGGAGAGAAATAGAGAGAGACAGAGAGGGAGAGAAAGAAAGATGGAGGGAGAGAGAGAAACAATGAGAGGGAGAGAAAGTGAGCGAGACAGAGGGAGAGAAAGAAGGATCCTCCATTTCCATGGCGTCTTTCATCTCCCTCAGGATGTCCCAAAGCCCTCTGCAGCCAATGAAGACCTCTTACAGGAGTGGTCACTGTTGTAATGTGGGAAACGTGTCAGCCAATTTGCGCACAGCAAGATCCCACAAACAGCAATGTGAGAATGACCGAGATCATCTGGTTTATCGTGATGTTGGTTGAGGGATAAATATTGGCCCCAGGACACCGGGGAGAACTCCCCCCTGCTCTTCTTCCAATAGTGGCCGTGGGATTTTACGTCCACCTGAGAGGGCAGACGGGGCCCTCGGTTTAACGTCTCATCCGAATGACGACACCTCCAACAGTGCGACGCTCCCTCAGTACTGACCCTCCGACAGTGCAGCGCTCCCTCAGTAGTGACCCTCCGACAGTGCGGCGCTCCCTCAGTACTGACCCTCCGACAGTGCGGCGTTCCCTCAGGACTGACCGTCCGACAGTGCGGCGCTCCCTCAGTACTGACACTCCGACAGTGCGGTGCTCCCTCAGTGGTGACCCTCCGACAGTGCGGCGCTCCCTCAGTACTGACCCTCCGACAGTACAGCGCTCCCTCAGTACTGACCCTCCGACAGTACAGCGCTCCCTCAGTACTGATCCTCCGACAGTGCGGTGCTCCCTCAGTACCGACCCTCCGACAGTGCAGCGCTCCCTCAGTACTGACCCTCCGACTGTCCAGTGCTCCCTCAGTACTGACCCTCCGACAGTACAGCGCTCCCTCAGTACTGACCCTCTGACAGTACAGCGCTCCCTCAGGACTGACCCTCCGACTGTCCAGTGCTCCCACAGTACTGACCCTCCGACAGTACAGCGCTCCCACAGGACTGACCCTCCGACAGTACAGCGCTCCCTCAGGACTGACCCTCCGACAGTACAGCGCTCCCACAGTACTGACCCTCCGACAGTACAGCGCTCCCTCAGTACTGACCCTCCGACAGTGCAGCGCTCCCACAGCACTGACCCTCCGACAGTACAGTGCACAGTTCTGGTCTCCATATCCCTTGGTTAGACTACACTTGGAGCACTGTGCACAGTTCTGGTCTCCATATCCCTTGGTTAGACTACACTTGGAGCACTGTGCACAGGTCTGGTCTCCATCCACGTTGGTTAGACCACACTTGGATCACTGGGCACATTTCTGGTCCCATATACCTTGGTTCGACCACACTTGGAGCACTGTGCACAGTTCTGGTCTCCATCCACGTTGGTTAGACCACACTTGGAGCACTGTGCACAGTTCTGGTCTCCATATACCTTGGTTAGAGTGCACATGGACCACTGTGCGCATTTCTGGTCTCCATATACCTTGGTTGGACCACACTTGGAGCACTGTGCTCAGTTCTGGTCTCCATAGACGTTGGTTAGACCACACTTGGGGTACTGTGCAGAGTTCTGGTCCCCATATACCTTGGTTAGACCACACTTGGAGCAATGTGCACAGTTCTGGTCTCCATATACCTTGGTTAGACCACACTTGGAGCAATGTGCACAGTTCTGGTCTCCGTATACCTTCGTTGGACCACACTTGGAGCACTGTGCACTGTTCTGATCTCCATCTTATAAAAAGGATATAGAGGCATCTGAGAAGGTGCAAAAAAGATTTACAAGGTTGATACCAGAACTGAGATGCTTCACCTATCAGGAAAGATTGAACAGGCTGGGGCTCTTTTCTCCAGAAAAGAGAAGACTGAGGGGTGACCTGATCGAGGTCTTTACGATTATGAAAGGGTTCGATAGGGTAGACGTAGAGAAGATGTTTTCACTTGTGGGGGAGACCAGAACTCGGGGCCATAAATATAAGATAGTCACTAATAAATCCAAGAGTGGAATTCAGGAGAAACTTCTTTCCCCAGAGAGTGGTGAGAATGTGGAACTCGCTCCCACAAGGAGTAGTTGAGGTGAATAGTGTGGATGGATTTAAGGGGAAGCTGGATAAACACATGAGGGAGAGAGGAATAGAAGGAGATGGTGAGAGGGTGAGATGGAGTAGGGAGGGAGGAGGCTCGTGTGGAGCAGAAACACCAGGATAGACCAGTGGGGCCGAATGGCCTGTTTCTGTGCTGTAAATTCTATGTACTTCTGTGTAAATACTCCCCACGCCCGCCTCCTCCACACCCCCCGCCCCACCTGACTGTAACACTGAGAGACTCGGCTCGGTCCGTCCCTGGTGGTCTCCCCACTTTCCCCGCACAGAACGATGGACGAACGACCTCTTCCTTTACTGATTTCAGGTTCGATATTTGGATGTAATTCGAATGGAGGGCACTGCACACGTCAACTGTGTGCGGCCAACGAGCTCACTTTGTACCGTCTGTGTTTCTGGGGAAACGTATGCTGCGTCCCGAAGAACGGTTAGGACTGAGATGGATCCCGCTGTGAGACCCGTCCGAGGTTCCAACAGAAGCCAACTTTAATTGAGGCTGCGTTTGATGGTGTAGGCCCCGTGAACCCTGACCCTTGTACTGCTGCAATCAGAAATAAAAGTCACTGCATTGATCAAAGTCTCATATCCGTGTCCTGTTTCTCCTCAGCATTGACTCCGATATTTACGGGGAGGCGGAGAAGGGCGCGGGGAGGAAGTGTGGTCTAACCAAGGTATATGGAGACCAGAACTGTGCACAGTGCTCCAAGTGTGGTCTAACCAAGGTATATGGAAACCAGAACTGTGCACAGTGCTCCAAGTGTGGTCTAACCAAGGTATATGGAGACCAGAACTGTGCACAGTGCTCCAAGTGTGGTCTAACCAAGGTATATGGAGAACAGAACTGTGCACAGTGCTCCAAGTGTGGTCTCACCAAGGTATATGGAGACCAGAACTGTGCACAGTGCTCCAAGTGTGGTCTAACCAAGGTATATGGAGACCAGAACTGTGCACAGTGCTCCAAGTGTGGTCGAACCAAGGTATATGGAGACCAGAACTGTGCACAGTGCTCCAAGTGTGGTCTAACCAATGTATATGGAGACCAGAACTGTGCACAGTGCTCCAAGTGTGGTCTAACCAAGGTATATGGAGACCAGAACTGTGCACAGTGCTCCAAGTGTGGTCTAACCAAGGTATATGGAGACCAGAACTGTGCACAGTGCTCCAAGTGTGGTCTAACCAAGGTATATGGAGACCAGAACTGTGCATAGTTCTCCAAGTGTGGTCTAACCAAGGTATATGGAGACCAGAACTGTGCACAGTGCTCCAAGTGTGGTCTAACCAAGGTATATGGAGACCAGAACTGTGCACAGTGCTCCAAGTGTGGTCTCACCAAGGTATATGGAGACCAGAACTGTGCACAGTGCTCCAAGTGTGGTCTAACCAAGGTATATGGAGACCAGAACTGTGCACAGTGCTCCAAGTGTGGTCTAACCAAGGTATATGGAGACCAGAACTGTGCACAGTGCTCCAAGTGTGGTCTAACCAATGTATATGGAGACCAGAACTGTGCACAGTGCTCCAAGTGTGGTCTAACCAAGGTATATGGAGACCAGAACTGTGCACAGTGCTCCAAGTGTGGTCTAACCAAGGTATATGGAGACCAGAACTGTGCACAGTGCTCCAAGTGTGGTCTAACCAAGGTATATGGAGACCAGAACTGTGCACAGTGCTCCAAGTGTGGTCTCACCAAGGTATATGGAGACCAGAACTGTGCACAGTGCTCCAAGTGTGGTCTAACCAAGGTATATGGAGACCAGAACTGTGCACAGTGCTCCAAGTGTGGTCTAACCAAGGTATATGGAGACCAGAACTGTGCACAGTGCTCCAAGTGTGGTCTAACCAATGTATATGGAGACCAGAACTGTGCACAGTGCTCCAAGTGTGGTCTAACCAAGGTATATGGAGACCAGAACTGTGCACAGTGCTCCAAGTGTGGTCTAACCAAGGTATATGGAGACAAGAACTGTGCACAGTTCTCCAAGTGTGGTCTAACCAAGGTATATGGAGACCAGAACTGTGCACAGTGCTCCAAGTGTGGTCTAACCAAGGTATATGGAGACCAGAACTGTGCACAGTGCTCCAAGTGTGGTCTCACCAAGGTATATGGAGACCAGAACTGTGCACAGTGCTCCAAGTGTGGTCTAACCAAGGGATATGGAGACCAGAACTGTGCACAGTGCTCCAAGTGTGGTCTAACCAATGTATCTGGAGACCAGAACTGTGCACAGTGCTCCAAGTGTGGTCTAACCAATGTATATGGAGACCAGAACTGTGCACAGTGCTCCAAGTGTGGTCTAACCAAGGTATATGGAGACCAGAACTGTGCACAGTGATCCAAGTGTGGTCTAACCAAGGTATATGGAGACCAGAACTGTGCACAGTGCTCCAAGTGTGGTCTAACCAAGGTATATGGAGACCAGAACTGTGCACAGTGCTCCAAGTGTGGTCTAACCAATGTTTATGGAGACCAGAACTGTGCACAGTGCTCCAAGTGTGGTCTAACCAAGGTATATGGAGACCAGAACTGTGCACAGTGCTCCAAGTGTGGTCTAACCAAGGTATATGGAGACCAGAACTGTGCACAGTGCTCCAAGTGTGGTCTCACCAAGATATATGGAGAGCAGAACTGTGCACAGTGCTCCAAGTGTGGTCTAACCAAGGTATATGGAGACCAGAACTGTGCACAGTGCTCCAAGTGTGGTCTCACCAAGATATATGGAGACCAGAACTGTGCACAGTGCTCCAAGTGTGGTCGAACCAATGCATATGGAGACCAGAACTGTGCACATTGCTCCAAGTGTGGTCTAACCAAGGTCTATGGAGACCGGAACTGTGCACAGTGCTCCAAGTGTGGTCTAACCAAGGTATATGTAGACCAGAACTGTGCACTGTGCTCCAAGTGTGGTCTAACCGAGGGATATGGAGACCAGAACTGTGCACAGTGCTCCAAGTGTGGTCTAACCAAGGTATATGGAGACCAGAACTGTGCACAGTTTTCCAAGTGTGGTCTAACCAAGTTATATGGAGACCAGAACAGCGCACAGTGCTCCAAGTGTGGTCTAACCAAGGTATATGGAGACCAGAATTGTGCACAGTGCTCCAAGTGTGGTCTAACCAAGGTACATGGAGACCAGAACTGTGCACAGAGCTCCAAGTGTGGTCTAACCAAGGTTCTATACAAGTTTAACATAACTTCTCTGCTTTTCAATTCTCTCCCTCCAGAAATGAACCCCAGTGTTTGATTTGCCTTTGTTTATGGCCTTATTAACCAGCGTCTCTACTTTTGGTGATTTGTGTATCTGTACCCCCAGATCCCTCTGCTCCTCTCCCCCATTTAGACTCTTATTATCCAATCAGTGTGTGGCCTCCTTATTCTTCCCACCAAAATGCACCACCTCACACTTATCTACAAAGAAATTCATTTCCCAATTACACGCCCATTCTGTCCCTTTATTAATATCCTCTTGTATTTTGACCCATTCTTCCTGTGTATTAACGACACCCCCCAATTTGTTATCGTCGGCAAATTGTGAAATTGTACTTCTGATTCCTGAGTCCAAATCGTTGATGTAAATTGTGAACAACAGTGGTCCCAGTTCCGATCCCTGTGGAGAGTCCCGACTCTCTGTTTTCCTCTCTCTCCCTCTCTCTGTCTCCCCTCTCTCCCTCTCTTTCTCTCTCTCCCTTTCCCTCTCTCTCTCTCTCTCCCCCTCTCCCCCTCCTTCTCTCTCCCTCTCCTATCCGTGCCTTTGTCTTGATCTCTGCCTCTTGCTCTCTCTCCCCCTGTCCCTCTCTCATCACCTGTGTCTCTCCCCTCCCTCCCTCTCCTTCTCTCTCTTTCTTTCGTGCGATCTCTCCTTGTCTCTCTCACCCTGCCTTCATCCCTCTGCCCCACTGGGTTAAACATTTCCCACTTTCTGAGCAGATTGTCAGTCTGTTGATCGTTTGCTCTAAAACGGATCTGATCTGTGTGCAGTCGCCGGTCTGTCTTTAAACGTTTGGACAAGGTGTGAGGACCTGCCAGAAATGAACTGTTTCTGAATAAGAGAGAACAGCTCGCTGACATTCTGTGGGGACTGGACACAGCCCCTCAACTCCTGAGTGTACAGATATCACCAGTTTCAAACATTAAACTCTGTTTCCAATAACACAAACACCTTCTCTCACCATGTGCACACCCTGTCTGGGCAAAACACACTCACATACACACTCGCACACTCACTCACTCGCACACTCACTCACTCGCACACTCACTCACTCACACACTCACTCACTCGCACAATCACACTGTGTTCAGTGCAGGGACAGATTGCCGCCTCCCTCCACTGAACACAGTCCCAGCACTGAACACAGTCCCGACACTGAACACAGTCCCAGCACTGAACACAGTCCCTCCACTGAACACAGTCCCTCCACTGAATACAGTCCCTACACTGAACACAGTCCCTCCACTGAACACAGTCCCGACACTGAACACAGTCCCAGCACTGAACACAGTCCCTCCACTGAACACAGTCCCTCCACTGAATACTTTAGATCTATTTAAATTTTGATACTTGTTAATGTCGCCCTTAGTTGTTGGACTGTCCCTTTAAATGCCCGAGATGGGGCCACTCCCCGTGTGGGTGAGTATAAATTGCAGTAAACTCTCTGTATCTGGACATCGAGCTTCTGTACTCCTGCCATCTGATCCTGACTCTGAGCCACTCAGTGGAAGATGAAGAAGGTTCTGCTCCTGGTCCTTGGAGTCCTGGTGCTGGCTCAGCCCATCGCTGTCCAAAGTGGGCTCTCTCACTCTCCCTCTCATTGTTTCTCTCTCTCCATCCATCTTTCTTTTTCTCTCTCTCTCTCTTTCTCTCTCTCTTTCTTTCTGTTGCTTTCTCTCTCTCTCACTATCTTTCTTTCTCTCTCATTCCCTCTCTGCCTCTATCTTTCTTTCTGACACTTTCTCTATGTCCCTCTCTTTCTCTCTCTCTCTATCTATCTCCCATCCTCTCTCTCTACCTTTCTCTCTTTCTCTCTATCTCCCTCTCTCCCTCGCTTTCTCTTTCTCTCTCCCTCTCGTTCTCTCTCCCTCTCGTTCTCTCTCCCTCTCGTTCTCCCTCTCTCTCTTTCTCTCTCTTTCTTTTTTCCAATGCCTGAATCCCTCACTTTTCCCTCTCGCTGGGTATTGACTGGAAGCAGGAACTGGGAGATTTCCCTCTCTCCAATCCCCCAGGTACTGAGACAAATTGTCCCCTCTGTGTCACTGGTCCAGCTCACACCCGCTCCCTCAGCACTGGCCGGAGACGGGCTCTTGATTTCCTGGATTGATTGTCCAGTGGGTGATTTACTGACATCCATCATACGTTGAAGAGATCCCCCTCGGCCAGCGATGCTCCTGGCATTACCTCATCTGCCACATCCTTCCGCTGCCTCTTCAGCTTCCTGCCCCCCTACGGATATAGGATGGCCCTCTGTCTGTCCACCAGTTCCACCAAGGCTGCTGGTGCACCATCCGAGAACCTTGGTGCATGCTCTACCCCAGGTGCAGCCATGCTCCAATATATTCCAACACTTCCCAAAGGACTTCCTGCAGCCACAATGCACCTCCCCTTTGAGAGGTGCAGGCTGCCTTTAAGTCGAGCTGGCCACTCCCACTATCAGGGCCCCCCATGCTGGCGCATGCAGCCAATCAACAGCACAGGTAGTGCTGGGTGCACGCAACTATCATTTAAATCATCAGGCAGCACGTTTTTAGGGGTTATCCAATATAACCTCCATAAAATGCGTCTTCTCAGTCATGCAGTAATGTTGCATTGGTGGGCATTAAAGTTGGGAGAGGGGCAATTGCTCTGCTGAAATCTGCAATATTGGTCTTGCTATTGAGGGGAGAAATCTCCTCGCAATAGAATTAATGAATGAACATTGCAACAAAAAGCGAGATACCCTCATTCCTCAGGGTGACCAAGATCCGCCTTAAAGATCATTGAAGTTTCTCATGTCAAAACGTTCATCATAAATTTGGAGGAAAAGATGCAATAACCCAAAACCATACTTGAAGGAAAAGATGGTGCTTCCATTTGGAGCAGAATTACCCATTCAGTAGACGTAAAGGGGGCAAAAAGCACCACAACCTCGAAATGGAGCTGGGGAGCTAGTTTTACACTTGCTTTCACAGTCCACCTGCATGGCATCGATCCATCTCCTATTATGAACGATGTCCTCATTATGGTGGAATGGAAGTCATAATGTGTTCTATTGATTGGCCCCAGGACATTAGGAAGATCTGCTCCCTGGTAAAAATCATGTTTGACCTGCTGTTACTGCTGTGCTGTCCAATGGGAGGAAAATATCAGATCTTGTTCACCTGTCGAAAACAGCAGTCACTTGAGACACTCAATGAGACATGAACACCTGGCTGTTGCCAGCTCTGCCTCTTGCGGTTGTCTGAATTGCGCTACAGGCCGTGTTCAGAATATGCTTTCCAAGTCTGATGTTTGGGAACAACGAAAGATAACCTCAATGAAATAGAAATCTATACAAAAACATGACTTGGAGGATTTTACTGCCTCCCTATTTAGAATATATGATGACTCTCTGCTAAAGTGTAATTTCTCAGCATCTTATGGAGGGATGTTTCAGGAAGCTGGAACAATCAATCCTTACATTAAAAATGCTAATTAATGACACCAATATGGTGCCCTGTTCTTTATGCAAACAACAGCCGACGGTTATGACAGTGACTGAAAATAATACTTTTGTTTCCTTCTGTCCTGTGACTTCAGTCAGTGATTGAACAGCTGCCAGTGGTATCACTGTATTACTAAATTACTGTACTTGTGATGTGTGTCAGGTTAGTGTTTCATTCTGTGGTAATGTGCTGAAAATGATCCATGACTTTTTTGACTCCTACACTTCTGCAATCAAGATGAGATTGCCAAATGTTTTGTGAATATAGCGTCCCATTAAAGTATCATGTCAGCAATGTACCATGGCATTTATGAGTGATGATCACTGAACCAAATTTCACACTTGAAATAACCGAAATTGGGCCATCTTTAGAGAATCCATAATTCCCAGTTTAGGCTGTGCCTGTGACTTTAAAAATAAAATGGGAGCACAAATCCACAGTTGGGCAAAATTGTCATATCGTGCATCTGCCTATTTTTGTTTCTCACAGAATAGTCATTGATGATCTCGGGCTTGCATCTGTGGTTGGAGGAACAACAACAAAGGGATTTGTTTCCTGAATCCAGCACTTTTAAGGAAGATTTCCTCTGGGTGCTATTTGGGAATGAAATCATGAATGTATTCTTCGTAAACATGTTGCGACCAGGACTGAGAGGTTATAACTATCAGGAAAGACTGATCAGGCTGGGGCTCTTTTCTCGAGAAAAGAGAAGGCTGAGGGGTGACCTGATCGAGGTCTTTAAAATTATGAAGGGGTTTGATAGGGTAAACGTGGAGAAGATGTTCCCACTTGTGGGGGGTGTCCAAAACTAGGGGTCAGAAAGATAAGATAGTCACTAATAAATCCAATAAGAAAATCAGGAGAAACTTCTTCACCCAGAGAGTGGTGAGAATGTGGAACTTGCTATCACATGGAGTAGTTTAGACGAATAGCATAGATGCATTTAAGGGAAAACTAGATAAGGACATGAGGGAGAAGGGAATAGAAGGGTATGCTGATAGGGTCAGATGAAGTCGGATGGGGGCAGGCCCGTGTGGCATATAAACACCATCAAAGACCTGTTGGGCCGAATGGCCTTGAAGGGATTCGGAAAATTTCACATGTTCCCCCCACCCCGAAGATTTATTGGAGTTATGAAAGAAACCCTGGTGTGACTGTTTTAAAAATCCAGGGTCTCTCAAAATGGCTGCGGTCAGACACATGGCCGAGGACCGGCAGATTTGAAATTGCATTTCTCTAACAACTCGGCAGGCTTCGTGTCTCAGACAGGTTTCCTTGCACAATGCAGGAGCATTCAAGCCCTGAGGCAAGTCATCAACATGGCCGGCCAACACATCAAAATTCAAGCAGGAAGTGATTGCAGGACAAAAGGTGAACCATCAAGGTACATTCGGAACAATGGTAAAGCAGTTATGGAACAGATCGATACAGGAACCGGCCATTAATGTAAATGGGCCAGAGATGGGGTCCTTTGTCTTAAAGCAGTTATGGAACAGATCGATACAGGAACCGGACATTAATGTAAATGGGCCAGAGATGGGGTCCTTGGTCTTAAAGCAGTTATGGAACAGATCGATACAGGAACCGGACATTAATGTAAATGGGCCAGAGATGGGGTCCTTTGTCTTAAAGCAGTTATGGAACAGATCGATACAGGAACCGGACATTAATGTAAATGGGCCAGAGATGGGGTCCTTTGTCTTAAAGCAGTTATGGAACTCAGCAATACAGGAACCGGCCATTAATGTAAATGGGCCAGAGATGGGGTCCTTTGTCTTACGTTTCGTGCTTAAATCAAACAATGAAGCAAGCTGATGAGGTATGAAAAAAACCTGTTACCAAGAGGGTATAACTGGGCTTCCCAGTATCTCTCTCTCTCTTCTCTCTTCGACTGGTGGCCCGGTGGTCCTGCTGCTTGCCAGCAACCAAGAAGGAAGGCCATCCAAACAAACCTCGCAACCACATGTCGACGGCAGCAGCAGGGAACAGGGGCCAGGCCTTTTCATCTGTTTCACCGGTGAGCATTAATTTTCTGGCCGCCACAAGACAACCTATCTCGGTATGAGGGTGGGGGTTAAAGGGATATTGCTAAAATTGTGATTTTAAAATTTTCCCTCGATGTGTCCGTTTCTTCCAACCCGATAAGTGTAAGACTGTATTGTATCGATAGCGATTTCTTTATCTTCTGTATTACACTGTTTACCTTGTAGTTTTTAGTTTTCTTATTAATAAACATTGGTTTTCCTTGTACCAATCCACTGGTCTGTTAGTCTGTCTTTGTTACCGCCCGATAAGTCCTCAGCTCAGAATCAGGAAGGGGAAAGCGATTCGCAACCGCACAGCGGGCAGGGCAGCTCAGGAAAACATAACTGGCTGACCTATTATAAGCCCGAGAAACAGTAATAAAACCCCTTACACTATCTCTGAAACCTCCTCCAGCCACTACAACCCTCCGAGATCTCTGCGCTCCTCCAACTCTGGCCTCTTGCGCCTCCCCCCACCGATTCCCATTGCTCCACCATTGGCGGCCGTGCCTTCAGCCGCCCGGGCCCTAAGCTCTGGAATTCCCTCCCTAAACCGTCTCCGTCTCCCTTTCCCTCTCCCTCTCTCTCTCCTCCTTTTAAGACGCTCCTTAAAACCCTCCCTCTTTGACCGAGCTTTTGGTCACCTGTCCTAATATCTCCTAATGTGGCTCGGGCTAAAACTTTGCTTGAAAATCGCTCCTGAGAAGCGTCTTGTGAACGTTAAAGGCACGGTAGAAATGCAAATGTCTGTTGTCATCCAGAGATCAAGAGTTCGAATCATGGGATGGCTGTTTGAGAGTTGGACTCTATCTTTAATAAAAAGTTGATATCAGTAAAAGTGTCCTTGAGGCTTTCGAATTGTTGTTTGGTTCATCATGTCTCTGAGAATCATACAGCACAGGAGAAGGCCCTTCTGCCCATCGCGCCTGTGCCAGAACTTTGAAAGGGCCATCCAATTAGCCCCAGGCTCCCTTGCTCTTGCCCCACAGCCCTGCTATATTTATGTTTTCAACGATTAATCCCGTTTGGTAAGTCGTGACTGAATCTGCCTCCGAATTGGAAATATATCGGCCGTTCCTTCATCGTCGCTGGGTCAAAATCCTGGAACTCCCTTCCTAACAGCACTGTGGGAGAACCTTCACCACACGGACTGCAGCGGTTCAAGAAGGCGGCTCACCACCACCTTCTCAAGGGGCAATTCGGGATGGGCAATAAATTAATTTCAGCATAGATGAGTGTGAGCTGGTGCAATTTGGTGGGACAAATAAGGAGGCCACACACTGATTGGATAATAAGAGTCTAAATGGGGGAGAGGAGCAGAGGGATCTGGGGGTACAGATACACAAATCACCAAAAGTAGAGACGCAGGTTAATAAGGCCATAAAAAAGGGCAAATCAAACACTGGGGTTCATTTCCAGAGGGATAGAATTGAAAAACAGAGAAGTTATGTTAAACTTGTATAGAACCTTGGTTAGACCACACTTGGAGCACTGGGCACAGTTCTGGTCTCCATATACCTTGATTAGACCACACGTGGAGTACTGTGCACAGTTCTGGTCTCCATATACCTTGGTTGGACCACACTTGGAGCACTGTGCACAGTTCTGGTCTCCATATACCACGGTTAGACCACACTTGGAGCACTGGGCACTGTTCTGGTCTCCATATACCTTGGTTAGACCACACTTGGAGCACTGTGCACAGTTCTGGTCTCCATATACCTTGGTTAGACCACACATGGAGCACTGTGCACAGTTCTGGTCTCCACATACCTTGGTTAGACCACACTTGGAGCACTGTGCACAGTTCTGTTCTCCATATACCTTGGTTAGACCACACTTGGAGCACTGTGCACAGTTCTGTTCTCCATATACCTTGGTTAGACCACACTTGGAGCACTGTGCACAGTTCTGGTCTCCATATACCTTGGTTAGACCACACTTGGAGCACTGTGCACAGTTCTGGTCTCCATGTACCTTGGTTAGACCACACTTGGAGCACTGTGCACAGTTCTGGTCTCCATATACCTTGGTTAGACCACACATGGAGCACTGTGCACAGTTCTGGTCTCCATGTACCTTGGTTAGACCACACTTGGAGCACTGTGCACAGTTCTGGTCTCCATATACCTTGGTGAGACCACACTTGGAGCACTGTGCACAGTTCTGGTCTCCATATACCTTGGTTAGACCACACTTGGAGCACTGTGCACAGTTCTGGTCTCCATATACCTTGGTTAGACCACACTTGGAGCACTGTGCACAGTTCTGGTCTCCATGTACCTTGGTTAGACCACACTTGGAGCACTGTGCACAGTTCTGGTCTCCATATACCTTGGTGAGATCACACTTGGAGCACTGTGCACAGTTCTGGTCTCCATATACCTTGGTTAGATCACACTTGGAGCACTGTGCACAGTTCTGGTCTCCATATACCTTGGTTAGACCACACTTGGAGCTCTGTGCACAGTTCTGGTCTCCATATACCTTGGTTAGACCACACTTGGAGCACTGTGCACAGTTCTGGTCTCCATATACCTTGGTTAGATCACACTTGGAGCACTGTGCACAGTTCTGGTCTCCATGTACCCTGGTTAGACCACACTTGGAGCACTGTGCACAGTTCTGGTCTCCATATACCTTGGTTAGACCACACTTGGAGCACTGTGCACAGTTCTGGTCTCCATATACCTTGGTTAGACCACACTTGGAGCACTGTGCACAGTTCTGGTCTCCATATACCTTGGTTAGACCACACTTCCTCCCCGCGCCCTTCTCCGCCTCCCCGTAAATATCGGAGTCAATGCTGAGGAGAAACAGGACACGGATATGAGACTTTGATCAATGCAGTGACTTTTATTTCTGATTGCAGCAGTACAAGGGTCAGGGGTCACGGGGCCTACACCATCAAACGCAGCCTCAATTAAAGTTGGCTTCTGTTGGAACCTCGGACGGGTCTCACAGTGGGATCCATCTCAGTCCTAACTTTTCTTCGGGATGCAGCATGCGTTTCCCCAGAAACACAGACGGTACAAAGTGAGCTCGTTGGCCGCACACAGTTTACGTGTGCAGTGCCCTCCACGCGATTCACATCCAAATATCGAACCTGAAATCAGTAAAGGAAGAGGTCGTTCGTCCATCGTTCTGTGCGGGGAAAGTGGGGAGACCACCAGGGACGGACCGAGCCGAGTCTCTCAGTGTTACAGTCAGGTGGGGCGGGGGGTGTGGAGGAGGCGGGCATGGGGAGTATTTACACAGAATTACATAGAATTTACAGCACAGAAACAGCCATTCGGCCGAACTGGTCTATCCCGGTGTTTTTCCTCCACAAGAGCCTCCTCCCTCCCTACTCCATCTCACCCTCTCACCATCTCCTTCTATTCCTCTCTCCCTCATGTGTTTATCCAGCTTCCCCTTAAATCCATCTACACTATTCACCTCAACTACTCCTTGTGGGAGCGAGTTCCACATTCTCAACACTCTCTGGGGAATGAAGTTTCTCCTGAATTCCCTATTGGATTTATGAGTGACTATCTTATATTTTTGGCCCCCGAGTTCTGGTCTCCCCCACAAGTGGAAACATCTTCTCTACGTCTACCCCATCGAACCCTTTCATAATCTTAAAGACCTCGATCAGGTCACCCCTCAGCCTTCTCTTTTCTAGAGAAAAGAGCCCCAGTCTGTTCGATCTTTCCTGATAGGTAAAACCTCTCAGTCCTGGTATCATCCTTGTAAATCTTTTTCACACCTTGTCTAGTGCCTCCATATCCATTCTATAATATGGAGAACAGAACTGTGCACAGTGCTCCAAGTGTGGTCTAACCAAGGAATATGGAGACCTGAACTGTGCACAGTGCTCCAAGTGTGGTCTAACCAAGGTATATGGAGACCAGAACTGTGCACAGTGCTCCAAGTGTGGTCTAACCAAGGTACATGGGGACCAGAACTGTGCACAGTGCTCCAAGTGTGGTCTAACCAAGGTATATGGAGAACAGAACTGTGCACAGTGCTCCAAGTGTGGACTAACCAAGGTATATGGAGACCAGAATTGTGCACAGTGCTCCAAGTGTGGCCTAACCAAGGTACATGGAGAACAGAACTATGCACAGTCCTCCAAGTATTTTCCCTGGAGAGTTGGATGTTTAGGGGTGATCTTATAGAAGTCTATAAAATAATGAGGGGCATAGATAAGGGAGATAGTCAAAATCTTTTCCCAAAGGGAGGGGAGTCTATAACGAGGGGACATAGATTTAAGGTGAGAGGGGAGAGATACAATAAGGTCCAGAGGGGCAATTTTTTCACTCAAAGGGTGGTGAGTGTCTGGAACGAGCTGCCAGAGGCAGGAGTAGAGCCGGGTACAATTTTGTCTTTTAAAACGCATTTGGATAGTTACATGGGTAAGATGGGTATAGAGGGATATGGGCCAAGTGCAGGCAATTGGGACTAGCTTAGTGGTATAAACTGGGCGACATGGACATGTTGGGCCGAAGGGCCTGTTTCCATGTTGTAAACTTCTATTACTCTATGACTCTATGACACTATGTGGTCCAACCGAGGAATATGGAGACCAGAACTGTGCACAGTGCTCCAAGTGTGGTCCAACCAAGGTATATGGAGACCAGAACTGTGCACAGTACTCCAAGTGTGGTCTAACCAAGGTATATGGAGGCCAGAACTGTGCACAGTGCTCCAAGTGTGGTCTAACCAAGGTATATGGAGACCAGAACTGTGCACAGTGCTCCAAGTGTGGTCGAACCAAGGTATATGGAGACCAGAACTGTGCACAGTGCTCCAAGTGTGGTCTAACCAAGGTTGTATACAAGTTTAACAGAAATTCTCTATTCTATTCCTCAAGTAATTTTGATGAATTTTGATGGTGTGAAATGTCTGATTTTATATCGACCTCCCGTTCTCCACCCTGCCCGATATTGAGTTTCACCAATATCGAACGTTCAGAACTGAGGGAGCGCCGCACTGTCGGAGGGTCAGTACTGAGGGAGCGCCGCACTGTCGGAGGGTCAGTACTGAGGGAGCGCTGCACTGTCGGAGGGTCAGTAATGAGGGAGTGCCGCACTTTCGGAGGGTCAGTACTGTGGGAGCTCCGCACTGTCGGAGGGTCAGTCCGGAGGGAGCGTCGCACTGTCGGAGGGTCAGTACTGAGGGAGTGCTGCACTGTCGGAGGGTCAGTACTGAGGGAGCGCTGCACTGTCGGAGGGTCAGTACTGAGGGAGCGCCGCACTGTCGGAGGGTCAGTGCTGAGGGAGTGCTGCACTGTCGGAGGTGCCGTCTTTCATAGAATCACAGAATCGTAGCAAGAGCAATCCAGCCAGTCCCACTCTCTCGTCCTATCCCCGTAGCCCCTGCAGATTTCTTCCCTTCAAGGACTGACCCAGTTCCCTTTTGAAGGCCATGATTGAATCTGCCTCCACCACCCCCTCGGGCAGTGCATTCCAGATCCTCACCACTCGCTGGGGAAAAAAGTTTCTCCTCATCTCACCTTTGGTTCTTTTGCCAATCACCTTAAATCTGTGTCCTCTGGTCCTTGACCCTTCCATCAATGGGAACAGTTTCTCTCCATCTACTCTGTCTGGACCCTTCATGATTTTGAACACCTCGATCAAATCTCCTCTGAACCGTCTCTGTTCCAAGGAGAACAACCCCAGCTTCTCCAGTCTGTCCAGGTCACTAAAGTCCCTCATCCCTGGAATCATTCTGGTAAATCTCCTCTGCACCCCCTCTGAGACCTTCACATCTTTCCAAAAGTGCGGTGCCCAGAACTGGACACAATACTCCAGTTGTGGCCGAACCAGTGTTTTATAAAGCTTCATCATGACGTCCTTGCTTTTGTACTCTCTGCCTCGATTTATAAAGCCCAGGATACCGTCTGCTTTTTTTAACCACTTTCTCAACCTGCCCTGCCACCTTCAACGATTTGTGTACATATACCCCCAGATCTCTCTGTTCCTGTACCCCTTTTAGAATTGTACCCTCTAGTTTTTTTGTCTCTCCTCGTTCTTCCCACCCAAATGTATCACCTCGCATTTTTCTGCGTTAAATTCCATCTGCCACGTGTCCGCCCATTCCACCAGCCTGTCTATCTCCTCTTGAAGTCTATCACTATCCTCCTCACTGTTCACTACCCTTCCAAGTTTTGTGTCTTCTGCAAATTTGGAAATTGTGCCCTGTCCAAGTCATTAATATATAACAAGAGAAGCAGTGGTCCCAGCACCGAGCCCTGGGGAACACCACTGTACACCTCCCTCCAGTCCCAAAAACAACCGTTCACCACTACTCTCTGTTTCCTGTCACTTCGCCAATTCTGTATCCGTGCTGCTCCTGCCCCCTTTATTCCATGGGCTTCAATCTTGATGATAAGACGATCATGTTTTTGGATGAGACGTTAAACCGAGGGCCCCGTCTGCCCTCTCAGGTGGACGTAAAATCCCACGGCCACTATTGGAAGAAGAGCAGGGGGGAGTTCTCCCCGGTGTCCTGGGGCCGATATTTATCCCTCAACCAACATCACTAAAAAAACAGATGATCTGGGTCATTCTCACATTGCTGTTTGTGGGATCTTGCTGTGCACAAATTGGCTGACACGTTTCCCACATTACAACAGTGACCACTCCTGTAAGAGGTCTTCATTGGCTGAAGAGGGCTTTGGGACATCCTGAGGGAGATGAAAGACGCCATGGAAATGGAGGATCCTTTTTTCTCTCTCTCTCCCTCTCTCTCTTTCTGTCTCTCTCTTTCTCACCCTCTCTCTCTCTCTCTCTCTCTCCCTGCTCTCTCTTTCTTTCTCTCTCTTTCTTTCTCTCTCTCTTTCTTTCTCCCTCTCCCTCTTTCCCTCTCTCTTTCTTTCTCACTCTCTCTCTTTCTTTTTCTCTGTTTCCCTCTCTCTCTTTCTCTCTCTTTCTCTCTCTCTCTCTTTCTCACTCTCTACCTTTCTTTCTCTCTCCATCTCTTTCTTTCTCTCTTTCATTCTCTCTCTCTCTTTCTTTCCCTCTCTGTCTCTCTTTCCCTCTCTCTCTTTCACTTTCTCTCTCTCTTTCTCTCTCTGTCATTCTTTCTCTCTCTCTATCTTCCTCTGTCTCTTTCTCTCTCTCGTTCCTTTCTCCAAAGCCTGAATCCCTCACTTTTCCCAGTCGCTGGGTATTGACTGGAAGCAGGAACTGGGAGATTTCCCTCTCCCCATTCCCCCAGGTACTGAGACAAATTGTCCCCTCTGTGTCACTGGTCCAGCTCACACCCGCTCCCTCAGCACTGGCCGGAGACGGGCTCTTGATTTCCTGGATTGATTGTCCAGTGGGTGATTTACTGACCTTCATAAGACCTTGGAGGGAGACCACTCTGGACAGCGATGGGCTGAGCCAGCACCAGGACTCCAAGGACCAGGAGCAGAACCTTCTTCATCTTCCACTGAGTGGCTCAGAGTCAGGATCAGACGGCTGGAGCACAGAAGCTCGGTGTCCAGAAACAGAGAGTTTACTGCAATTTATACTCACCCACACGGGGAGTGGCCCCATCTCGGGCATTTAAAGGGACAGTCCAACAACTAAGGGCGACAGCAACTGGAATCAAAATTTAAATAGATCTTAAATATTCAGTGTTGGGACTGTGTTCAGTGTAGGGACTGTGTTCAGTGTCGGGACTGTGTTCAGTGTAGGGACTGTGTTCAGTGTAGGGACTGTGCACAGTGTAGGGACTGTGTTCAGTGTAGGGACTGTGTTCAGTGTAGGGACTGTGTTTAGTGTCGGGACTGTGCTCAGTGTAGGGACTGTGTTCAGTGTAGGGACTGTGTACAGTGTAGGGACTGTGTTCAGTGTAGGGACTGTGTTCAGTGTCGGGACTGTGTTCAGTGTAGGGACTGTGTTCAGTGTCGGGACTGTGTTCAGTGTGGGGACTGTGTTCACCATCGGGGCTGTGTTCAGTGTCGGGACTGTGTTCAGTGTGGGGACTGTGTTCACCATCAGGGCTGTGTTCAGTGGAGGGACTGTGTTCAATGTCGCGACTGTGTTCAGGACAGAGGCGGCAATCTGTCCCGACACCGAACACAGTCCCAACACTGAACACAGTCCCTCCGCAGAACACAGCCCTTACACGGAACACAGTCCCGACACTGAACACAGTGTAATTGAGTGTGTGAGTGAGTGAGTGTGCGAGTGAGTGAGTGTGCGAGTGAGTCAGTGTGCGAGTGAGTGAGTGTGCGAGTGTGTATGTGAGTGTGTTTTGCCCAGACAGGGTGTGCACATGGTGAGAGAAGGTGTTTGTGGAATTGGAAACAGTGTTTAATGTTTGAAACTGGTGATATCTGTACACTCAGGAGTTGAGGGGCTGTGTCCAGTCCCCACAGAATGTCAGCGAGCTGTTCTCTCTTATTCAGAAACAGTTCATTTCTGGCAGGTCCTCACACCTTGTCCAAACGTTTACAGACAGACCGGCGACTGCACACAGATCAGATCCGTTTTAGAGGCAAACGATTAACAGACCGACAATCTGCTCAGAAAGTGGGAAATGTTTAACCCAGTGGGGCAGAGGGATGAAGGCAGGGTGAGAGAGACAGGGAGAGATCGCACGAAAGAAAGAGAGAGAAGGAGAGGGAGGGAGGGGAGAGACACAGGCGATGAGAGAGGGACAGGGGGAGAGAGAGCAAGAGGCAGAAATCGAGGCATGGACATGTTTAGGTCGGGAGAGAGAGGGAGAGAGAGGGAGGGGAGAGTGAAAGAGAGAGAGAGAGGGCGGTTTCTGGTCTCAATTTACCTTGGTTAGACCACACTTGGAGCACTGTGCACAGTTCTGGTCTCCATATACCTTGGATAGACAACAGTTGGAGCACTGTGCACAGTTCTGGTCTCCATATACCTTGGTTAGACCACACTTGGAGCACTGTGCACAGTCCTGGTCTCCATATACCTTAGTTAGACCACAGTTGGAGCACTGTTCACAGTTCTGGTCTCCATATAACTTGGTTGGACCACACTTGGAGCACTGTGCACAGTCCTGGTCTCCATATACCTTAGTTAGACCACAGTTGGAGCACTGTTCACAGTTCTGGTCTCCATATAACTTGGTTGGACCACACTTGGAGTATTGTGCACAGTTCTGGTCTCCATATACCTTGGTTAGACCACTTTTGGAGTACTGTGCACAGTTCTGGTCTCGATATAATTTGGTTTGACCAAACTTGGAGTACTGTGCACAGTTCTGGTCTCCATATACCTTGGTTAGACCACACTTGGAGCACTGTGCACAGTTCTGGTCTCCATATACCTTGGTTAGACCACACCTGGCGGACTGTGCACAGTTCTGGTCTCGATATAATTTGGTTTGACCAAACTTGGAGCACTGTGCACAGTTCTGGTCTCCATGTATCTTGGTTAGTCAACACTTGGAGCACTGTGCACAGTTCTGGTCTTCATATACCTTGGTTAGACCACACTTGGAGTAATATGCACATTTCTGGTATCGATATTACTTGGTTGGACCACACTTGGAGCACTGTGCACAGTTCTGGTCCCCATATAACTTGGATAGACCAAACTTGGAGCAATGTGCACAATTCTGGTCTGCATTTACCTTGGTTAGACCACACCTGGAGCATTGTGCACAGGTCTGGTCTCCCTTTATCTTTGTTTGACCACACTTGGAGTATTGTGCACAGTTCGAGTCTCGACACAACTTGGTTAGACCACACTTGGAGCACTGTGCACAGTTCTGGTCTCCATACAACTTGGTTAGACCACACTTGGAATACTGTGCACCTGTCTGGTCTCCATATACCTTCGTTAGGCCACACTTGGAGTATTTTGCACTGTTCTGGTCTCCATATACCTTGGTTAGAACACACTTGGAGCACTGTGCACAGTTCTGGACTCCATGTACCCTCGTTAGACCACACTTGGATCAATCTGCACAGTTCTGGTCTCCATGTACCTTGGTTAGTCAACACTTGGAGCACTGTGCACAGTTCTGGTCTCCATGTACCTTCGTTAGACCACACTTGGAGTACTGTGCACAGTTCTGGTCTCAGTATAATTTGATTTGACCACACTTGGAGCACTGTGCACAGGTCTGGTCTCCATGTACCTTGGTGAGACAACACTTGGAGCACTGTGCACAGTTCTGGTCTCCATATAGCTTGGTTAGACCACACCTGGAGCACGGTGCACCGTTCTGGACTCCATATATCTTGGTTAGACCACACTTGCAGCACTGTGCACGATTCTGCTCCCCATCTAATTTGGTTGGACCACACTTGGAGCACTGTGCACAGTACTGGTCTCCATTTATCTTGGTTGGACCACAGCTGGATTACTGTGCACAGTTCTGACCCCATATCACATGGTGAGACCACACTTGGAGCATTGAACACAGTTCAGGTCTCCATATAACTTGGTTAGACCACACCTGGAGTAATGTGCACAGTTCTGGTCTCCATACACATTGGTTAGACCACACTTGGAGGATTGTGCACTGTTCTGGTCTCCCTTTACCTTGGTTAGACCACACTTGGAGCACTGTGCACAGTTCTGGTCTCCATATAACTTGGTTAGACCAAAACTAGAGTATTGAGCACCTTTTTGGTCCACATATAACTTGGTTTGACAACACTAGGATTGTTATGCACAGTTCTGGTCTCCACATACCTTGGTTTGACCACACTTGGAGTACAGTGTAGAGTTCTGGTCTCCATATTCCTTGGTTAGACCACACTTCGAGTATTGTGCACAGTTCTGGTCTCCACATACTTTGGTTAGACCACACTTGGAGTACTGTGCACAGTTGTGGTCTCCATATACCTTGGTTTGACAACATATGGAGCACTGTGCACAGATCTGGCCTCCAAATACCTTGGTAAAATCACAATTGGAGCACTGTGCACAGTTCTGGTCTCCATCTAACTTGGTTAGACCACACTTTGAATAATGTGCACAGTTCTGGTCTCCATATACCTTGGCTAGACAACACCTTGAGCAATGTGCACAGTTCTGGTCTCCCAATACGTTGGTAAGACCACACTTGGAGCACTGTGCACAGTTCTGGTCTCCATATACCTTGGTTAGACCACACTTGGAGCACTGTGCACAGTTCTGGTCTCCATATACCTTGGTTACACCACACTTGGAGCACTGTGCAGAGTTCTGGTCCCCATATTACTTGCTTAGATGAAACTTGGAGGACTGGGTACAGTTCTGGTCTCCATATGACTTGGTTAGACCACACCTGGAGCAATGTGAACAGTTCTGGTCCTCATATATCTTGGTTAGACCACACTTGGAGCACTGTGCACAGTTCTGGTCTCCATATTCCTTGGTTAGACTACACTTGGAGTATTGTGCACAGTTCTGGTCTCCCTTTATCTTGGTTCGACCAAACTTGGAGCACTGCATACAGTTCTGGTCTCCATATACCTTGGTTAGAACACACTTGGAGTAGTTTGCACAGTTCTGATCTCCATATACCTTGGTTAGATCCTACTTGGAGCACTGTGCACAGTTCTGGTCTCCATATAACTTGGTTAGACCACATTTGGTGTATTGTGCACAGTTCTGGTCTCCATATACCTTGGTTAGACCACTTTTGGAGCACTGTGCACAGATCTGGCCTCCAAATACCTTGGTAAAATCAGAATTGGAGCACTGTGCACAGTTCTGGTCTCCATCTAACGTGGTTAGACCACACTTTGAATAATGTGCACAGTTCTGGTCTCCATATACCTTGGCTAGACAACACCTTGAGCACTGTGCACAGTTCTGGTCTCCATATACCTTGGTTAGACCACACTTGGAGCACTGTGCACAGTTCTGGTCTCCATATACCTTGGTTACACCACACTTGGAGCACTGTGCAGAGTTCTGGTCCCCATATTACTTGCTTAGATGACACTTGGAGGACTGGGTACAGTTCTGGTCTCCATATACCTTGGTTAGACCACACCTGGAGCAATGTGAACAG
The DNA here is from genome assembly GCF_035084215.1 of Heptranchias perlo. Taxonomy (NCBI): domain Eukaryota; kingdom Metazoa; phylum Chordata; class Chondrichthyes; order Hexanchiformes; family Hexanchidae; genus Heptranchias; species Heptranchias perlo. The sequence continues at coordinate 557,125 of NW_027138828.1, read as the reverse complement.
TTCTGGTCCTCATATATCTTGGTTAGACCACACTTGGAGCACTGTGCACAGTTCTGGTCTCCATATACCTTGTTTAGACCACACTTGGAGCACTGTGCACAGTTCTGGTCTCCATATACATTGGTTAGAACACACTTGGAGCACTGTGCACAGTTCTGGTCTCCATATAACTTGGTTAGACCACTTTTGGTGTATTGTGCACAGTTCTGGTCTCCATATAACTTGGTTAGACCACATTTGGAGCACTGTGCACAGTGTCCTAACGTTTCTTCGGTACGCAGCACGCATTTCCCCAGAAACACAGACCTCGTTGGCCGCACACTGTAGACCTGTGCAGTGCCCTCCGTGCGAATCACATCCAAATATCGAACCTGAAATCAGCAAAGGAAGAGGTCGTTCATCCATCGTTCTGTGCGGGGAAAGTGGGGAGACCACCAGGGACGAACCGAGCCGAGTCTCTCAGTGTAACAGTCAGGTGGGGCAGGGGGTGCGGAGGAGGCGGGCGTGGGAAGTATTTACACAGAATTACAGAGAATTTACAGCACAGAAACAGGCCATTCGGCCCCACTGCTCCATTCCGGTGTTGTCACTCCACAAGAGCCTCCTCCCTCCCGACTCCATCTCACCCTCTCATCATCTCCTTCTATTCCTCTCTCCCTCATGTGTTTATCCAGCTTCCCCTTAAATCCATCTGCACAATTCACCTCAACTATTCCTTGTGGGAGCGAGTTCCACATTCTCACCATTCTCTGGGGAAAGAAGTTTCTCCTGAATTCCCCTATTGGATTTATTAGTGACTATCTTATATTTATGGCCCCTCGTTCTGGTCTCCCCCACAAGTGAAAACATCTTCTCTATGTCTACCCTATCGAACCCTTTCATAATCTTAAAGACCTCGATCAGGTCACCCCTCAGTCTTCTCTTTTCTGGAGAAAAGAGCCCCAGCCTGTTCAATCTTTCCTGATAGGTAAAACATCTCAGTTCTGGTATCATCCTTGTAAATCTTTTTGACACCTTCTCCAGTGCCTCTAAATCCTTTTTATAATATGGAGACCAGAACTGTGCACAGTGCTCCAAGTGTGGTCTAACCAAGGTATATGGTGAGCAGAACTGTGCACAGTGCTCCAAGTGTGGTCTAACCAAGGTATATGGAGACCAAAACTGTGTACAGTTCTCCAAGTGTGGTCCAACCAAGGTGTATGGAGACCAGAACTGTTCACAGTGCTCCAAGTGTGGTCTAACTAAGGTATATGGTGACCAGAACTGTGCACAGTGCTCCAAGTGTGGTCTAACCAAGGTATATGGAGGCCAGAACTGTGCACAGTGATCCAAGTGTGATCTAACCAAGGTTGTATCCAAGTTCGTCATAAATTCTCAATTCTATTCCTCAAGTAATTTTGATGAATTTTGATGGTGTGAAATGTCTGATTTTATATCGACCTCCCGTTCTCCACCCTGCCCGATATTGAGTTTCACCAATATCGAAAGTTCAGTACTGAGGGAGAGCCGAACTGTCGGAGGGTCAGTACTGAGGGCGCGCTGCACTGTCGAAAGTTCAGTACTGAGGGAACGCCGCACAGTCGGAGGGTCAGTACTGAGGGAGCGCCGCACTGTCGGAGGGTCAGTACTGAGGGCGCGCTGCACTGTCGGAGGGTCAGTACTGAGGGAGCGCTGCACTGTCGGAGGGTCAGTCCTGAGGGAGCGCTGCACTGTCGGAGGGTCAGTACTGAGGGAACGCCGCACAGTCGGAGGGTCAGTACTGAGGGAGCGCTGCACTGTCGGAGGGTCAGTACTGAGGGCGCGCTGCACTGTCGGAGGGTCAGTACTGAAGGAGCGCTGCACTGTCGGAGGGTCAGTACTGAGGGAGCGCTGCACTGTCGGAGGGTCAGTACTGAGGGAGCACCGCACTGTCGGAGGGTCAGTACTGAGGGAGCGCCGCACAGTCGGAGGGTCAGTACTGAGGGAGCACTGCACATTCGGAGGTGCCGTCTTTCATAGAATCACAGAATCGTAGCAAGAGCAATCCAGCCAGTCCCACTCCCCCGTCCTATCCCCGTAGCCCTGCAAATTTTTCCCTTCAAGGACTTATCCAGTTCCCTTTTGAAGGCCATGTTTGAATCTGCCTCCACCACGGAGACCAGAACTGTGCACAGCACTCAAAGTGTGATCTAACCAAGGTATATGGAGTCCAGTACTGTGCACAGTGCACCAAGTGTGGTCTAACCAAGTTATATGGGGACCAGAACCGTGCACAGTGCTCCAAGTGAGGTCAAGCCAATTTATATGGGGACCAGAACGTTGCACCGTGCTACTGGTGTGGTCTAACCAAGGTTTATGGAGACCAGAACTGTGCACATTGCTCCAAGTGTTGTCTAACCAAGGTATATGGAGACCAGAACTGTGCACAATGATCCAAGTGTGGTCTAAACACGTTATATCGAGACCAGAACTGTGCACAGTACTCCAAGTGTGGTCTAACCAAGGTATATGGAGACCAGAACTGTGCAAAGTGCTCCAAGTGTTGTCTAACCAAGGTATATGAAGACCAGAACTGTGCACAGTGCTCCAAGTGTGGTCGAACCAAGGTTATTGAAAGATCAGAACTGTGCACAGTGCTCCAAGTGTGGTCAAACTAAATTATATCGAGACCAGAACTGTGCACAGTACTCCTGGTGTTGTCTAACCAAGGTATATGGAGACCAGACCTATGCAAAGTGCTCCAAGTGTTGTCTAACCAAGGTATATAGAGACAAGAACTGTGCACAGTGCTCCAAGTGTGGTCAACCAAGTAATATGGGGACCAGAACTGTGCACAATGCTCCAAGTGTGGTCTAACCAAGTTAAAGGGAGACCAAAAACGTGTACAATACTCCAAGTGTGGTCTGAACCAGGAATATGGTGACCATAACTGTGCACAGTACTCCAAGTGTGGTCTCACCAGGTGATATGGGGGCCAGCACTGTGCACAGTGCTCTAAGTGTTGTCCAACCAAGGTATATGGAGACCAGTACTGTGCACTTTACTCCAAGTTTGGTCTAAACCAAGATATATGGCGACCAGTCCTGTGCACAGTGCTCCAGGTGTGGTGTGAACAAGGTATATGGAGACCAGAACTGTGCACAGTGCTCCAGGTCTGGTCCAACAAAGGTATATGGAGACCAGAACTGTGCACAATGCTCCAAGTGTGGTCCAACCAAGTAATATGGTGACCAGAACTGTGTACAATGCTCCAAGTGTGGTCTCACCAAGTGATATGGGGGCCAGCACTGTGAACAGTGCTCCACGTGTTGTCTAACCAAGGTATATGGAGACCAGAACTGTGCACAGTGCTTCAGGTGTGGTCTAACCAAGGTATATGGGGACCAGAACTGTGCACAATGCTCCAAGTGTGGTCTAACCAAGTTAAAGGGAGACCAGAAACGTGTACAATACTCCAAGTGTGGTCTAAACAAGGAATTTGGTGACCAGAACTGTGCACAATGCTCCAAGTGTGGTCTCACCAAGTGATATGGGGGCCAGCACTGTGCACAGTGCTCTAAGTGTTGTCTAACAAAGGTATATGGAGACCAGTACTGTGCACTTTACTCCAAGTGTGGTCTAACCAAGTTATATGGAGACCTGAACTGTGCACAGTACAAGTGTGGTCTAACTAAGGTAAAGGGAGATCAATAATGTGTACAATACTCCAAGTGTGGTCTAAACAAGGAATATGCAGACCAGAACTGTGCACAGTACTCCAAATGTGGTCTAACCAAGTTATATGGAGACCTGAACTGTGCACAGCACAACAAGTGTGGTCTAACCAAGGTAAAGGGAGACAAAAACTGTGTACAACACGCCAAGTGTGGTCTAAACAAGGAATATGGTGACCGGAACTGTGCACAATGCTCCAAGTGTGGTCTCACCAAGTGAAATGGGGGCCAGCACTGTGCACAGTGCTCCAAGTGTTGTCTAAACCATGGTATATGGAGAACAGAACTGTGCACAGTACTCCAAGTGTGGTCTAACAAAGGTATATGGAGACCAGAACAGTGCAAAATACTCCAAGTGTGGTCCAACCAAGGTATATGGAGACCAGAACGGTGCACAGTGCTCCAAGTGTGGTCTAACCAAAGTATATTGAGACCAGAACAGTGCGCAGCACTCCAATTGTTGTCTAACCAAGTTATTGGAGACCAGGACTGTGCACAGTGCTCCAGGTGTGGTCAAGCCAAGTTATATCGAGACCAGAACAGTGCACAGTGCTCCAAGTGTGGTCTAAGCAAGTAATATGGGGACCAGAACTGTGCACGGTGCTCCAAGTGTTGTCTAACCAAGGTATATGGAGACCAGAACTGTGAACAGTGCTCCAAGTGTGGTCTAACCAAGGTATATGGAGACCAGAACGGTGCACAATGCTCCAAGTGTAGTCTAAACAATTTATCTGGAGACCAGATCTGTGTGCAGTACTCCAAGTGTGATTTTACCAAGGTATATGGAGACCAGAAATGTGCACAGTGCTCCCAGTGTTGTCTAACCAAGGTATATGGAGACCAGAACTGTGCACAGTGCTCCAAGTGTGGTCTAACCAAGGTATATGAAGGTCAGAACTGTGCACAGTGCTCCAAGTGTGGTCAAACTAAATTATATCGAGACCAGAACTGTGCACAGTACACCAGGTGTTGTCTAACCAAGGTATATGGAGACCAGACCTGTGCAAAGTGCTCCAAGTGTTGTCTAACCAAGGGATATGGAGACAAGAACTGTGCATAGTGCTCCAAGTGTGGTCAACCAAGTAATATGGGGACCAGAACTGTGCACAATGCTCCAAGTGTGGTCTAAACACGTTATATCGAGACCAGAACTGTGCACAGTACACCAAGTGTGGTCTAACCAAGGCATATGAAGGCCAGAAGTGTGCACAGTGTTCCAAGTGTGGTCAAACCAAGGTATATGGAGACCAGAACTGCGCACAGTGCTTCAAGTGTGGTCTAACAATGGTTTATGGAGACCAGAACTGTGCACATTACTCCAGATGTGGTCTAACCAAGTGATATGATGACCAGAACTGTGCACGGAGCTCCAAGTGTGGTCTAACCAAGTTATATGGAGGCCGAACTGTGCACAGTGCTCCAAGTGTTGTCAAACCAATGTGTATGGAGACCAGAGATGTGCACAGTGCTCCAAGTGTGGTCCAACCAACTTAAATGGAGACCAGAACTGTGCACACTGCTCCAAGTGTGGCCTAACCAAGATATATGGAGACCAGATCTGTGCACAGTGCTCCAAATGCGGTCCAACCAAGGTATATGGAGACCAGAACGATGCACAATGCTCCATATGTGCTCTAACCAAGGTATATTGAGACCAGGACTGTGCACAGTGCTCCAAGTGTTGTCAAGCCAAGGTATATGGAGGTCAGAACTGTGCACAGTGCTCTAAGTGTGGTCAAACCAAATTTATTCGAGACCAGAACTGTGCACAGTGCTCCAAGTGTTGTCTAACCAAGGTATATGGAGACAAGAACTGTGCACAGTGCTCCAAGTGTGGTCTAACCAAGTAATATGGAGACCAGAACTGTGCAAAATACTCCAAGTGTGGTCTGACCAAGTTATACGTGGAGCAGAACTGTGTAAAGTGCTCCAAGTGTGGTCTAACCAAGTAATATGATGACCAGAACTGTGCACAGTGCTCCAAGTGTGGTCCAACGAAGTTATATGGAGACCAGAACTGTGCACAATGCTCCATATGTGCTCTAACTAAGATATATTGAGACCAGGACTGTGCACAGTGCTCCAAGTGTTGTCAAGCCAAGTTATATCGAGACCAGAACAGTGCACAGCGCTCCAAGTGTGGTCTCACCAAGGTATATGGAGACCAGAACTGTGCACAATACTCCAAGTGTTATCTGAAAAAGGTATATGGAGACCAGAACTGTGCACATTGCTCCAAATGTGGTCTTACCAAGGTATATGGAGACCTGAACTGTGCACAGTACTCCAAGTGTGGTCTCACCAAGGTATATGGAGACCAGAACTGTGCACAACACTCCAAGTGTGGTCTAACCAAATTACATGGGTCCAGAACTGTGCGCAATGCTCCAAATGTGGTCTAACCAAGTTATATGAAGACCTGAACTGTGCACAGGACACCAAGTGGGTCTAGCTAAGGTGTATGGAGACCAGAACTGTGCACAGTGCTCCAGGTGTGGTCTAACCAAATTATATGGGACCCGAACTGTGCACAGTGCTCCAAGTGTGGTCGAACCAAGTTATATCGAGACCAGAACTGTGCACAGTACTCCAAGTGTGGTCTATCCAAGATATACGGAGTCCAGAAATGTGCAAAATACTCCAAGTGCGGTCCAACCAAGGTATATGGAGACCAGAACTGCGCATAGTATTCCAGGTGTGGTCTAACCAAGGTACATGGAGCTCAGAAATGTGCACAGTTCTCCAAGTGTTGTCCAACAAAGGTATCGGAGACCAGAACAGTGCACAGTGCTCCAAGTGTGGTCAAACCAAGTGATATGGGGACCAGAACTGTGCACAGTGCTCCAAGTGTGGTCTAACCAAGGTATAAGGAGACCAGAACTGTGCTCAGTACTCCAAGTGTGGTCTAACCAAGTTATATGGATACCAGAACTGTGCACAGTACTCCAAGTGTGGTCGAACCAAGGTATGTGGAGACCAGAACTGTGCACAGTACTCCAAGGATGGTCGAAAAAAGGTATATGGAGACCAAAATTGTGCTCAGTACTCCACGTGTTGTCTACCAAGTTAAATGGAGACCAGAACTGTGCACAGTGCTACAAGTGTGGTCTAACCAAGGCATTTGGAGACCAGAACTGTGCACAATACTCCAAGTGTTATCTAAAAAAGGTATATGGAGACCAGAACTGTGCACAGTGCTCCAAATGTGGTCTTACCAAGGTATATGGAGACCTGAACTGTGCACAACACTCCAAGTGTGGTCTAACCAAATTACATGGGTCCAGAACTGTGCGCAATGCTCCAAATGTGGTCTAACCAAGTTATATAAAGACCTGAACTGTGCACAGGACACCAAGTGGGTCTAGCTAAGGTGTATGGAGACCAGAACTGTGCACAGTGCTCCAGGTGTGGTCCAACCAAGTTATATGGGTCCCGAACTGTGCACAGTGCTCCAAGTGTGGTCGAACCAAGTTATATCGAGACCAGAACTGTGCACAGTACTCCAAGTGTGGTCTATCCAAGATATACGGAGTCCAGAAATGTGCAAAATACTCCAAGTGCGGTCCAACCAAGGAATATGGAGACCAGAACTGCGCATAGTATTCCAGGTGTGGTCTAACCAAGGTACATGGAGCTCAGAAATGTGCAAAGTTCTCCAAGTGTTGTCCAACAAAGGTATCGGAGACCAGAACAGTGCACAGTGCTCCAAGTGTGGTCAAACCAAGTGATATGGGGACCAGAACTGTGCACAGTGCTCCAAGTGTGGTCTAACCAAGGCATATGGAGACCAGAACTGTGCACAATGCTCCAAGTATTGTCGAACCAAGGTATAAGGAGACCAGAACTGTGCTCAGTACTCCAAGTGTGGTCTAACCAAGTTATATGGACACCAGAACTGTGCACAGTACTCCAAGTGTGGTCGAACCAAGGTATGTGGAGACCAGAACTGTGCACAGTACTCCAAGGATGGTCGAAAAAAGGTATATGGAGACCAAAATTGTGCTCAGTACTCCACGTGTTGTCTACCAAGTTAAATGGAGACCAGAACTGTGCACAGTGCTCCAAGTGTTATCTAAAAAAGGTATATGGAGACCAGAACTGTGCACAGTGCTCCAAATGTGGTCTTACCAAGGTATATGGAGACCTGAACTGTGCACAGTACTCCAAGTGTGGTCTCACCAAGGTATATGGAGACCAGAACTGTGCACAACACTCCAAGTGTGGTCTAACCAAATTACATGGGTCCAGAACTGTGCGCAATGCTCCAAATGTGGTCTAACCAAGTTTTTGAAGACCTGAACTGTGCACAGGACACCAAGTGGGTCTAGCTAAGGTGTATGGAGACCAGAACTGTGCACAGTGCTCCAAGTGTTGTCTGACCAAGTTATATGGGTCCCGAACTGTGCACAGTGCTCCAAGTGTGGTCGAACCAAGTTATATCGAGACCAGAACTGTGCACAGTACTCCAAGTGTGGTCTAACCAAGTTATATGGACACCAGAACTGTGCACAGTGCTCCAAGTGTGGTCGAACCAAGGTATGTGGAGACCAGAACTGTGCACAGTACTCCAAGGATGGTCGAAAAAAGGTATATGGAGACCAGAACTGTGCACAGTGCTACAAGTGTGGTCTAGCCAAGGGATATGGAGAGCAGAACTGTGCACAGTGCTCCAAGTGTGGTCTAACCAAGGTATATGGAGACCGGAAGAGTGCACTGTACTCCAAGTGTTGTCTAACCAAGTTAATGGAGACCAGATCTGTGCACATTGCTCCAAGTGTGGTCAAACCAAATTATATGGAGACCAGAACTGTGCACAATACTCCAAGTGTTGTCCAACCAAGGTATATGGAGACCAGAACGGTGCACAGTGCTCCATAAGTGCGCTAACCAAGTGTGGTCTAACCAAGGCATATGGAGACCAGAAATGTGCACAATTCTCCAAGTGTTATCTAAAAAAGGTAAATGGAGACCAGAACTGTGCACAGTGCTCCAAGTATTGTCAAACCAAAGTATATGGAGACCAGAACTGTGCACAATACTCCAAGTGTGGTCTAACCAAGGTATATGGAGACCTGAACTGTGCACAGTACTCCAAGTGTGGTCTCACCAAGGTATATGGAGACCAGAACTGTGCACAACACTCCAAGTGTGGTCTAACCAAATTACATGGGTCCAGAACTGTGCACAGTGCTCCAAATGTGGTCTAACCAAGTTATATGAAGACCTGAACTGTGCACAGGACACCAATTGGGTCCAGCTAAGGTGTATGGAGACCAGAACTGTGCACAGTGCTCCAGGTGTGGTCTAACCCAGGTATTTGGAGACCAGAATGGTGCACAGTGCTCCAAGTGTTGTCTGTCCAAGGCGTATGGAGACCAGAACTGTGCACAGTGCTCCAAGTGTGGTCAAACCAAGTGATATGGGGACCAGAACTGTGCACAGTGCTCCAAGTGTGGTCCAACCAAGGTATATGGAGACCGGAACTATGCACAGTACTCCAAGTGTGGTCTAACCAAGGCATATGGAGACCAGAACTGTGCACAATACTCCAAGTATTGTCTAACCAAGGTATATGGAGAACAGAACTGTGCTCAGTACTCCAAGTGTGGTCGAACCAAGTTATATGGACACCAGAACTGTGCACAGTACTCCAAGTGTGGTCTAACCAAGATATCTGGAGACCAGAACTGTGCACAGTACTCCAAGTGTGGACTAACCAAGGCATATGGAGACCAGAACTGTGCACAATACTCCAAATATTGTCAAACCAAGGTATATGGAGAACAGAACTGTGCTCAGTACTCCAAGTGTGGTCGAACCAAGTTATATGGACACCAGAACTGTGCACAGTACTCCAAGTGTGGTCCAACCAAGGTATGTGGAGACCAGAACTGTGCACAGTACTCCAAGTATGGTCTAAAAAAGGTATATGGAGACCAAAATTGTGCTCAGTACTCCACGTGTTGTCTACCAAGTTAAATGGAGACCAGAACTGTGCACAATACTCCAAGTGTTTTCTAAAAAAGGTAAATGGAGACCAGAACTGTGCACAGTGCTCCAAGTATTGTCAAACCAAAGTATATGGAGACCAGAACTGTGCACAATACTCCAAGTGTGGTCTAACCAAGGTATATGGAGACCTGAACTGTGCACAATACTCCAAGTGTGGTCTCACCAAGGTATATGGAGACCAGAACTGTGCACAACACTCCAAGTGTGGTCTAACCAAATTACATGGGTCCAGAACTGTGCACAATGCTCCAAATGTGGTCTAACCAAGTTATATGAAGACCTGAACTGTGCACAGGACACCAAGTGGGTCTAGCTAAGGTGTATGGAGACCAGAACTGTGCACAGTGCTCCAGGGGTGGTCTAACCCAGGTATTTGGAGACCAGAATGGTGCACAGTGCTCCAAGTGTTGTCTATCCAAGGTGTATGGAGACCAGAACTGTGCAGAGTGCTCCAAGTGTTGTCTAGCCAAGTTATATGGGTCCCGAACTGTGCACAGTGCTCCAAGTGTGGTCTAACCAAGTTATATCGAGACCAGAACTGTGCACAGTACTCCAAGTGTGGTCTATGCAAGATATGTGGAGACCAGAACTGCGCATAGTATTCCAGGTGTGGTCTAACCAAGGTACATGGAGCTCAGAAATGTGCACAGTTTTCCAAGTGTTGTCCAACAAGGGTATAGGAGACCATAACTGTACACAGTTCTCCAAGTGTGGTCAAACCAAGTGATATGGAGACCGGAATTATGCACAGTGCTCCAAGTGTGGTCCAACCAAGGTATGTGGAGACCGGAACTATGCACAGTACTCCAAGTGTGGTCAAACCAAGTTATATGGAGACCAGAACTGTGCACAGTGCTCCAAGTGTGGTCAAACCAAGTTATATGGAGACCAGAACTGTGCACAGTGCTCCAAGTGTGGTCAAACCAAGTTATATCGAGACCGGAACTATGCACAGTGCTCCAAGTGTGGTCTAACCAAGTTATACGGACACCAGAACTGTGCACAGTACTCCAAGTGTGGTCTAACCAAGGTATGTGGAGACCAGAACTGTGCACAGTGCTCCAAGTATGGTCTAAAAAAGGTATATGGAGACCAAAATTGTGCCCAGTACTCCACTTGTTGTCTACCAAGTTAAATGGAGACCAGAACTGTGCACATTGCTCCAAGTTTTGTCCAACCAATGTATATGGAGACCAGAACTGTGCACAGTGCTACAAGTGTGGTCTAACCAAGGGATATGGAGAGCAGAACTGTGCACAGTGCTCCAAGTGTGGTCGAACCAAGGTATATGGAGACCAGAACGGTGCACAGTGCTCCATATGTGCGCTAACCAAGGTATATTGAGACCAGAACTGTGCACAGGACTCAAAGTGTGGTCTAACCAAGGTATATGGAGACCAGAACTGTTCACATTACTCCAAGTGTGGTCTAACCAAGGTATATGGAGACCAGAACTGTGCAAAATACTCCAAGTGTGGTCCAACCAAGGTATATGGAAACCAGAACTGTCCACAGTGCTCCAAGTGTGGTCCAATCAAGGCAAATGAATACCAGAAGTGTGCACAGTGCTCCAAGTGTGGTCAAACCAAGGTATATGGAGACCATAACTGTGCACAGTAATCCAAGTGTGGTCTAACCAAGGTATATGGAGACCAGAACTGTGCAAAATACTCCAAGTGTGGTCCAACCAAGGTATATGGAGACCAGAACTGTGCAAAATACACCAAGTGTGGTCCAAACAAGGTATATGGAGACCATAACTGTGCACAGTAATCCAAGTGTGGTCTAACCAAGGTATATGGAGACCAGAACTGTGCAAAATACTCCAAGTGTGGTCCAACCAAGGTATATGGTGACCAGAACTGTGCAAAATACACCAAGTGTGGTCCAAACAAGGTATATGGAGAACAGAACATTGCACAACATTCCAATTTTGGTCCAACCAAGGTATATGGAGTTCAGAAATGTGCACATTGCTCCAAGTGTTGTCAAAACAAGTTATTGGAGGCCGGAACTGTGCACAGTGCTCGAAGTGTGGTCAAACCACGTTATATGGCGACCAGAACTGTTCACAGTGCTCCAAGTGTGGTCTAACCAAGGCATATGAAGACCAGAACTGTGCACAACAATCCAAGTGTTGTCTAACCAAGGAATATGGCGACCAGAACTGTGCTCAGTGCTCCAAGTGTGCTCCAACCAAGTTATATGGAGACAAGAACTGTGCGCAGTGCTCCAATTGTTGTCTAACCAAGGTATATGGAGAGGAGAACTGTGCACAGTACTCCAAGTGTTGTCCAACAAAGTTATATGGAGACCAGAACTGCGCATATTATTCCAAGTGTGGTGTAACAAAGTTATATGGGGACAAGAACTGTGCACAGTGCTCCAAGTGTGGTCAAACCAAATTATATCGAGACCAGAACTGTGCACAGTGCTCCAAGTGTGTTCTAAACAAGTTATATCGAGACCAGAAGTGTGCACAGTGCTCCAAGTGTGTTCTAAACAAGTTATATCGAGACCAGAACTGTGCACAGTGCTCCAAGTGTGTTCAAAACAAGTTATATCGAGACCAGAACTGTGCACAGTACTCCAAGTGTGGTCTAACCAAGGCATTTGAAGACCATTAGTGTGCTCAGTCCTCCAAGTGTTGACAAACCAAGTTATATGGGGACCAGAACGGTGCACAGTGCTCCAAGTGTGGTCAAACCAAATTATATGGGTACCAGAACGGTGCACAATGCTCCAACTGTGTTCTAAACAAGTTAGATGGACACGAGAATGGTGCACAGTGCTCCAGGTGTGGTCTAACCAAGTTATATCGAGACCAGAACTGTGCACAGTACTCCAAGTGTGGGATGAGACCAGAAACCTCCCTCTCTCTCTCTCTCTCTTTCACTCTCCCCGTCCCTCTCTCTCCCTCTCTCTCCCCACCTCACCATGTCTGTGCCTCGATTTCTGCCTCTTGCTCTCTCATCACCCATGTCTCTCCCCTCCCTCCCTCTCCTTCTCTCTCTTTCTTTCGTGCGATCTCTCCGTGTCTCTCTCACCCTGCCTTCATCCCTCTGCCCCACTGGGTTAAACATTTCCCACTTTCTGAGCAGATTGTCGGTCTGTTAATCGTTTGCCTCTAAAACGGATCTGATCTGTGTGCAGTCGCCGGTCTGTCTGTAAACGTTTGGACAAGGTGTGAGGACCTGCCAGAAATGAACTGTTTCTGAATAAGAGAGAACAGCTCGCTGACATTCTGTGGGGACTGGACACAGCCCCTCAACTCCTGAGTGTACAGATATCACCAGTTTCAAACATTAAACACTGTTTCCAATTCCACAAACACCTTCTCTCACCATGTGCACACCCTGTCTGGGCAAAACACACTCACATACACACTCGCACACTCACTCACTCACTCACTCACTCGCACACTCGCACACTCACTCACTCACTCACTCACTCGCACACTCACAGTGTTCAGTGTAGGGACTGTGTTCAGTGCAGGGACTGTGTTCAGTGTGTGGACTGTGTTCAGTGTCGGGACTGTGTTCTGTGTAGGGACTGTGTTCAGTGTAGGGACTGTGTTCAGTGTTAGGACTGTGTTCTGTGTCGGGACTGTGTTCAGTGTAGGGACTGTGTTCAGTGTCGGGACTGTGTTCTGTGTAGGGACTGTGTTCAGTGTTGGGACTGTGTTCAGTATCGGGACAGATTGCCGCCTCTATCCTGAACACAGTCCCTACACTGAACACAGTCCCTACACTGAACACAGTCCCTACACTGAATATTTAAGATCTATTTAAATTTTGATTCCAGTTGCTGTCGCCCTTAGTTGTTGGACTGTCCCTTTAAATGCCCGAGATGGGGCCACTCCCCGTGTGGGTGAGTATAAATTGCAGTAAACTCTCTGTATCTGGACATCGAGCTTCTGTGCTCCAGCCGTCTGATCCTGACTCTGAGCCACTCAGTGGAAGATGAAGAAGGTTCTGCTCCTGGTCCTTGGAGTCCTGGTGCTGGCTCAGCCCATCGCTGTCCGAGGGGGGCTCCCTCGACACAATTTAGGAGGTCAGTAAATCACCCACTGGACAATCAATCCAGGAAATCAAGAGCCCGTCTCCGGCCAGTGCTGAGGGAGCGGGTGTGAGCTGGACCAGTGACACAGAGGGGACAATTTGTCTCAGTCCCTGGGGGAATGGGGAGAGGGAAATCTCCCAGTTCCTGCTTCCAGTCAATAACCAGCGACCGGGAAAAGTGAGGAATTCAGGCTTTGGAGAAAGGAAAGAGAGAGAAAGAGACAGAGGAAGATAGAGAGTGAGAGAGAGAGAGAGAAAGAGAGAGAGGGAAAGAGAGACAGAGAGAGGGAAAAAAAGAGAGAGGTAAAGAAAGGTAGAGAGTGAGAAAGAGAGGGAAATAGAGAGGAAGAAAGAGAGAGAGAGAAAGATAGAGAGAGATGGAAAGAAAGAGAGAAAGAGATAGAGAGAGAAAGAAAGAGAGAGAGAAAGAAAGGTAGAGAGTGAGAAAGAGAGAGAGAGAGTAAGAGAGAGAAAGAGAGGGATGCAGAGAAAAAGAAAGAGAGAGAGAGAGAAAGAAAGAGAGAGGGAAAGAGGGAGAGGGAGAAAGAAAGCGAGAGAAAGAAAGCAAGAGAAAGAAAGAGAGAGAAAGAAAGAGAGAGAGAGAAAGAGAGAGAGAGGGGGAGAGAGAGAGGGAGAGAGAAAGAGAGAGAGAGAGAGGGAGAGAAAGATCCTCCATTTACATGGCGTCTTTCATGTCCCTCAGGATGTCCCAAAGCCCTCTACAGCCAATGAAGACCTCTTACAGGAGTGGTCACTGTTGTAATGTGGGAAACGTGTCAGCCAATTTGCGCACAGCAAGATCCCACAAACAGCAATGTGAGAATGACCCAGATCATCTGTTTTTTAGTGATGTTGGTTGAGGGATAAATATCGGCCCCAGGACACCGGGGAGAACTCCCCCCTGCTCTTCTTCCAATAGTGGCCGTGGGATTTTAGGTCCCACCTGAGAGGGCAGACGGGGCCCTCGGTTTAACGTCTCATCCGAAAACATGATAGTCTTATCATCAAGATTGAAGCCCATGGAATAAAGGGGGCAGGAGCAGCACGGATACAGAATTGGTGAAGTGACAGGAAACAGAGAGTAGTGGTGAACGGTTGTTTTTGGGACTGGAGGGAGGTGTACAGTGGTGTTCCCCAGGGCTCGGTGCTGGGACCACTGCTTCTCTTGATATATATTAATGACTTGGACAGGGCACAATTTCCAAATTTGCAGATGACACAAAACTTGGAAGGGTAGTGAACAGTGAGGAGGATAGTGATAGACTTCAAGAGGAGATAGACAGGCTGGTGGAATGGGCGGACACGTGGCAGATGGAATTTAACGCAGAAAAATGCGGGGTGATACATTTGGGTGGGAAGAACGAGGAGAGACAATATAAACTGGAGGGCACAATTCTAAAAGGGGTACAGGAACAGAGAGATCTGGGGGTATATGTACACAAATCGTTGAAGGTGGCAGGGCAGGTTGAGAAAGTGGTTAAAAAAGCAGATGGGATCCTGGGCTTTATAAATAGAGGCAGAGAGTACAAAAGCAAGGAAGTCATGATGAACCTTTATAAAACACTGGTTCGGCCACAACTGGAGTATTGTGTCCAGTTCTGGGCATCGCACTTTAGGAAAGATGTGAAGGTCTCAGAGAGGGTGCAGAAGAGATTTACCAGAATGATTCCAGGGATGAGGGACTTTAGTTACGTGGATAGACTGGAGAAGCTGGGGTTGTTCTCCTTGGAACAGAGACGGTTGCGAGGAGATTTGATCGAGGTGTTCAAAATCATGAAGGGTCCAGACAGAGTAGATAGAGAGAAACTGTTCCCATTGGTGGAAGGGTCAAGGACCAGAGGACACAGATTTAAGGTGATTGGCAGAAGAACCAAAGGTGAGATGAGGAGAAACTTTTTTACCCAGCGAGTGGTGAGGATCTGGAATGCACTGCCCGAGGGGGTGGTGGAGGCAGATTCAATCATGGCCTTCAAAAGGGAACTGGATAAGTCCTTGAAGGGATGAAAACTGCAGGGGCTACGGGGAAAGGGCGGGGGAGTGGGACTGGTTGGATTGCTCTTGCTACGATTCTGTGATTCTATGAAAGACGGCACCTCCGACAGTGCAGCACTCCCTCAGTACTGACCCTCCGACAGTGCAGCACTCCCTCAGTACTGACCCTCCGACAGTGCAGCACTCCCTCAGTACTGACCCTCCAACAGTGCAGCGCTCCCTCAGTACTGACCCTCCAACAGTGCAGCGCTCCCTCAGTACTGACATTCCAACTGTGCGGCGCTCCCTCAGTACTGACCCTCTGACAGTGCGGCGCTCCCTCAGTACTGACCCTCTGACAGTGCGGCGCTCCCTCAGTACTGACCCTCCGACAGTGCGGCGCTCCCTCTGTAATGACCCTCCGACAGTGCAGCGCTCCTTCAGTACTGACCCTCCGACAGTGCGGCGCTCCCTCTGTAATGACCCTCCGACAGTGCAGCGCTCCTTCAGTACTGACCCTCCGACAGTGCAGCGCTCCCTCAGTACTGACCCTCCGACAGTGCAGCGATCCCTCCGTACTGACCCTCCGACAGTGCAGCGATCCCTCCGTACTGACCCTCCGACAGTGCAGCGTTCCCTCCGTACTGACCCTCCGACAGTGCGGCGCTCCCTCAGTACTGACCCTCCGACAGTGCGGCGCTCCCTCAGTACTGACCCTCCGACAGTGCGGCGCTCCCTCAGTACTGACCCTCTGATAGTGCAGCGCTCACTCAGTACTGACCCTCCGACAGTGCAGCGCTCCCTCAGGACTGAACGTTCGATATTGGTGAAACTCAATATCGGGCAGGGTGGAGAACGGGAGGTCGATATAAAATCAGACATTTCACACCATCAAAATTCATCAAAATTACTTGAGGAATAGAATAGAGAATTTATGTTAAATTTGTGTAGAACATTGGTTAGACCACACTTGGAGCACTTTGCACAGTTCTGGTCACCATATACCTTGGTTAGACCACACTTGGAGCACTTTGCACAGTTCTGGTCACCATATACCTTGGTTAGACCACACTTGGAGCACTGTGCACAGTTCTGGTCACCATATACCTTGGTTAGACCACACTTGGAGCACTGTGCACAGTTCTGGTCTCCATATACCTTAGTTAGACCACACTCGGAGCACTGTGCACAGTTCTGTTCTCCATATTATAAAAAGGATTTAGAGACACTGGAGAAGATGCAAAAAAGATTTACTCGGATGATACCAGAACTGAGAGTTTTTACCTATCAGGAAAGATTGAACAGGCTGTGGGTCTTTTCTCTCGAAAAGAGAAGACTGAGGGGTGACCTGAGCGAGGTCTTTAAGATTATGAAAGGGTTCGATAGGGTAGACATAGAGAAGATGTTTTCACTTGTGGGGGAGACCAGAACGAGGGGCCATAAATATAAGATAGTCACTAATAAATCCAATAGGGGAATTCAGGAGAAACTTCTTTCCCCAGAGAGTGGTGAGAATGTGGAACTCGCTCCCACAAGGAGTAGTTGAGGTGAATAGTGTAGATGGATTTAAGGGGAAGCTGGATAAACACGAGGGAGAGAGGAATAGAAGGAGATGGTGAGAGGGTGAGATGGAGGAGAGAGTGAGGAGGCTCGTGTGGAAGATAAACACCGGGATAGACCAGTGGGGCCGAATGGCCTGTTTCTGTGCTGTAAATTCTATGTAATTCTGTGTAAATACTCCCCACGCCCGCCTCCTCCGCACCCCCCGCCCCACCTGACTGTAACACTGAGAGACTCGGCTCGGTCCGTCCCTGGTGGTCTCCCCACTTTCCCCGCACAGAGCGATGGACGAACGACCTCTTCCTTTACTGATTTCAGGTGCGATATTTGGATGTAATTCGCATGGAGGGAACTGCACGGCTCAAATGTGCGAGGCTGACGAGTACAGTTTGTACAGCCTGTGTTTCTGGGGATACGCGTGCTGCATCCCGATGACAGTTTCGGACTGAGATGGATCCCGCTGTGAGAGCCGTCCGAGGTTCCAACAGAAGCCAACTTTAATTGAGGCTGCGTTTGATGGTGCGGGCCCCGTGACCCCTGACCCTTGTCCTGCTGCAATCAGAAATAAACCTCACTGCATTGATCAAAGTCTCATATCCGTGTCCTGTTTCTCCTCAGCATTGACTCCGATATTTACGGGGAGGCGGAGAAGGGAGGAGGGGCAGAGCGGTGGGGAGGGGAGGCCGAGAAAGGGCAGGGCCTCATTAACATCGCGTAGGCCCGTTCTCCCGCACGGCGACCGGTCGAACGGACAGCCTGCTCCTCCTGGGCCCACGAGGACTGCCGTAAAAGGCCCCTCACCTTGTCCGTAAACCATCCCCGCCTCTCCACGGTCGGACACTATTACACAACTTGACAATGTTTAGAGTCAGAGACTGACCCAAACACGGGAGCAATCGGGAAATTAAACATCGGAACATAGAACATAGGAACAGGAGGAGGCCATTCAGCCCCTCGAGCCTGCTCCACCATTTGATAAGATCATGGCTGATCTGTGATCTCACTCCATATACCTGCCTTTGGCCCATATCCCTTAATACCTTTGGTTGACAAAAAGCCTATCGATCTCAGATTTAAATTTAGCAATTGAGCTCGTATCAATTGCCGTTTGCGGAAGAGAGTTCCAAACTTCTACCACCCTTTGTTTGTTGAAATGTTTTCTAATCTCGCTCCTGAAAGGTCTGGCTCTAATTTTTAGACTGTGCCCCCTACTCCTGGAATCCCCAACCAGCGGAAATAGTTTCTCTCTATCCACCCTATCCGTTCCCCTTAATATCTTATAAACTTCGATCAGATCACCCCTTAACCTTCGAAACTCCAGAGAATACAACCCCAATTTGTGTAATCTCTCCTCGTAACTTAACCCTTGAAGTCCGGGTATCATTCTGGTAATCCTACGCTGCACTCCCTCCAAGGCCAATATGTCCTTCCGAAGGTGCGGTGCCCAGAACTGCTCACAGTCCTCCAGGTGTGGTCTAACCAGGGTTTTGTATAGCTGCAGCATAACTTCTGCCCCCTTGTACTCTAGTCCTCTCGATATAAAGGCCAGCATTCCATTAGCCTTATTGATTATTTTCTGCACCTGTTCATGACACTTCAATGATCGATGGACCTGAACCCCGAAGTCCCTTTGGACATCCACTGTTTTTAACTTTTTACCATTTAGAAAGTACCCTGTTCTATCCTTTTTTGATCCAAAGTGGATGACCTCACATTTATCTACATTGAATTCCATTTGCCACAGTTTTGCCAATTCACCTAATCTATCAATATCCCTTTGTAATTTTATGTTTTCATCTACACTGCTGACAATGCCACCAATCTTTGTGTCATCGGCAAACTTAGATATGAGACTTTCTGTATCTTCATCTCAGTCGTTAATAAATATTGTGAATAATTGAGGCCCTGAGACAGATCCCTGCAGGACTCCACTAGTCACATCCTGCCAATGTGAGTACCTTCCCATTATCCCTACTCTCTGTCGCCTTTCGCTCAGCCAACTTCCTAACCAAGTCCATACTTTTCCCTCGATGCCATGGGCTTCTATCTTAGCTAACAGTCACTTACGTGGGACCTTATCAAATGCCTTCTGGAAGTCCATATAAATAACATCCATTGACATTCCCCTGTCCATTACTCTCGTTACCTCTTCAAAAAATTCAATCAGGTTTGTCAGGCACGACCTACCTTTGACAAATCCATGCTGGCTCTCTCTGATTAACTGTCAATTCTCGAGGTGTTCAGTCACCCTATCCTTAATTATAGACTCCAGCATTTTCCCCACAACAGATGTTAGGCTAACTGGTCGATAATTACCTGGTTTCCCTCTCTCTCCTTTCTTAAAAAGCGGAGTGACATGTTCAATTTTCCAATCTAGAGGGACAGTTCCTGAATCTGGAGAACTTTGAAAGATTATAGTTCGGGCATCTGCAATGTGCTCACCTCCTTCCTTTAAAACCCTGGGATGGAAACCATCTGCTCCTGGGGATTTGTCACTCTTTAGTGCTATTATTTTCTTCATTACTGTTCTTTCACTTATGTTAATTTTATCGAGTCCTTGTCCCTGATTCAATATTAGTTTTCTTGGGATTTCCGGCATGCTCTCCTCTTTTTCTACTGTAAATACTGACGCAAAGTAATCGTTCAACATGTCCGCCATTTCCCCATTGTCAATGACAATATCCCCACTTTCAGTTTTTAAGGGGCCAACACTGCTCCTGACCACCCTCTTTTTCCTAATATAACTATAAAAGTTCTTCGTATTGGTTTTGATATCCCTTGCAAGTTTCTTTTCATACTCTCTTTTTGTAGCCCTTACTATCTGTTTTGTGACCCTTTGTTGATCTTTGTATCTTTCCCATTCGCCAGGATCTGTGCCATTTTTTGCCTTTTTGTATGCCCTTTCCTTATGTCTTATACTGTCCCTTACCTCTTCAGTTGTCCATGGCTTTTTTTTTGGCAAGTAGAGTTCTTGCCCCTCAGGGGTATAAACCGATTCTGTATCTCGTTAAATGTTTCTTGAAACATTTCCCACTGATCATCAGTCGTTTTACCCATGAACAGATTTGCCCAGTTTACTGTGGACAGTCTCTGTCTCATCCCATTGAAGTCGGCCTTGCCCAAGTCTAGAATCTTAGCAGCTGATTCACTGTCTTCCCTTTCAAACACTACATTGAACTCGATCATGTTATGATCACTATTGGATAGATGTTCACGTACAGTTAAGCCGTTAACTAAATCTGGTTCATCACTCATTAAGGGGAGAGATTGTAGAGGGAGAGGGAGAGATAAGGGATGAGATTATAGAGGGAGAGATAGTGGAGAGATTATAGAGGGAGAGGGAGAGATAGGGGATGAGATTATAGAGGGAGAGATAGTGGAGAGATTGTAGAGGGAGAGATAGGGGAGAGATTGTAGAGGGAGAGATAGTGGAGAGATTATAGACGGAGAGGGAGAGATAGGGGATGAGATTATAGAGGGAGAGATCGGGGAGAGATTGCAGAGGAAGAGATAGGGGAGAGGTTATAGAGGGACAGAGAGAGATGGGAAGTGATTATAGAGGGAGAGGGAGAGATAGGGAGAGATTATAGAGGGAGAGGTGGAGATGGGGAGTGATTATAGAGAGAGAGGTAGAGATGGGGGAGAGATTATCGAGTGAGAGGGAGAGATGGGGAGAGATTATAGAGGGAGAGGGAGAGATGGGGAGAGTTATAGAGAGAGAGGTAGAGATGGGGGAGAGATTATAGAGGGAGAGGTAGAGATGGGGATAGATTATAGAGGGAGAGGGAGAGATAGGGGAGAGATTATAGAGGGAGAGGGAGAAATAGGGACAGATAATAGAGAGAGATCGATGATTAGATGAGAGATTATAAAAGGACATGGAGACATTAGAGAGAGAATATATTATTACATGGATTTACATGGAGTTTACAGCAGAGAAACAGGCCATTCGGCCCCTCTGCTCTATCTCGGTGTTTATGCTCCACACAAGCCTCCTTCCTCCCTACTCCATCTCACCCTCTCACCATCTCCTTCTATTCCTCTCTCCTTCATGTGTTTATCCAGATTCCCCTTAAATCCATCTACACTATTCACCTCAACTACTCCTTGTGGGAGCGAGTTCCACATTCTCACCACTCTCTGGGTGAAGAAGTTTCTCCTGAATTCCCCTATTGGATTTATTAGTGACTATCTTATATTTATGGCCCCTAGTTCTGGTCTTCCCCCACAAGTGTAAACATCTTCTCTACGTCTACCCCATCGAACCATTTCATAATCTTAAAGACCTCGATCAGGTCACCCCTCAGTCTTCTCTTTTCTGGAGAAAGGAGCCCCAGTCTGTTCAATCTTTCCTGATAGGTAAAACCTCTCAGTTCTGGTATCATCCTCGTAAATCTTTTTTGCACCTTCTCTAGTGACTCTATATCCTTTTTATAATATGGAGACCAGAGCTGTGCACAGTCCTCCAAGTGTGGTCTAACCAAGGTATATGGAGAACAGAACTGAGCACAGTCCTCCAAGTGTGGTCTAACCAAGGTATATGGAGACCAGAACTGTGCACAGTACTCCAAATGTTGTCTAACCAAGGTATATGGAGACCAGAACTGTGCACAGTGCTCCAAATGTGGTCTAACAAATGTTAATGGAGGCCAGAACTGTGCACAGTGCTCCAAGTGTGGTCTAACCAATGTATATTGAGACCAGAAATGTGCACAGTGCTCCAAATGTGGTCTAACAAATGTATATGGAGGCCAGAACTGTGCACAGTAGTCCAAGTGTGGTCTAACCACGGTACGTAGAGACCAGAACTGTGCACAGTGCACCAAGTGTGGTCTAACCAAGGTATATGGAGACCAGAACTGTGCACAGTGCTCCAAGTGTGGTCTATCCAAGGTATATGGAGACCAGAACTGTGCACAGTGCTCCAAGTGTGGTCTATCCAAGGTATATGGGGACCAGAACTGTTCACAGTGCTCCAGATGTGTCATTGATGAAGCAGCTAAAGATGGTTGGGCCTGGGACACTACCCTGAGGAACTCCTGCAGCAATGTCCTGGGGCTGAGATGATTGGCCTCCAACAACCACTACCATCTTCCTTTGTGCTCGGTATGACTCCAGCCACTGAAGAGTTTTCCCCCTGATTCCCATTGACTTCAATTTTACTCGGGCTCCTTGGTGCCACACTCAGTCAAATGCTGCCTTGATGTGAAGGGCAGTCACTCTCACCTCACCTCTGGAATTCAGCTCTTTTGTCTATGATTGGACCAAGGCTGTAATGAAGTCTGGAGCCGAGTGGTCCTGGCGGAACCCAAACTGAGCATCGGTGAGCAGGTTATTGGTGAGTAAGTGCCGCTTGATAGCACTGTCGACGACACCTTCCATCATTTTGCTGATGAATGAGAATAGTCTGATGGGGCAGTAATTGGCCGGATTGGATTTGTCCTGCTTTTTGTGGACAGGACATACCTGGGCAATTTTCCACATTGTCGGGTGGATGCCAGTGTTGTTGCTGTACTGGAACAGTTTGGCGAGAGGCGCAGCTCGTTCTGGAGCACAAGTCTTCAGCACTACAGCCGGGATGTTATCAGGGCCCATAGACTTTGCTGCATCCAGTGAACTCAGCCATTTCTTGATTTCACGTGGAGTGAATCGAATTAGCTGAAGACTGGCTTCTGTGATGGTGGGGATATCGGGAGGAGGCTGAGAAAGATCATCCACTCGGCACTTCTGGCTGAAGATGGTTGCAAACGCTTCAGCTAGTGGCTGATTTCAGAGTAGGAGCTGATTTCTGGATAAGAGCTGATTTCAGGGTAGGAGCTGATTTCAGAGTCGGGGCTGATTTCAGGGTAGGGGCTGATTTCAGGGTGGGGGCTGATTTCAGCATAGGTCGTGATTTCAGTGTAGGAGCTGATTTCAGGATAGGGGTTGATTTCAGGATAGGAGTTGATTTCAGGGTAGGAGCTGATTTCAGGGTCGGGGCTGATTTCAGGGTAGGAGCTGATTTCAGCATAGGGGTGATTTCAGGGTATGGGTGATTTCAGGGTAGGAGCTGATTTCAGCGTAAGGGTGATTTCAGGGTAGGAGCTGATTTCAGGTAGGAGCTGATTTCAGGATAGGGGCTGAATTCAGGTTCGGAGCTGATTTCAGGATAGGGGCTGGTTTCAGGGTAGTGGCTGATTTCAGGGTAGGGGTTGATTTCAGGCTGGGGGCTGATTTCATGGTCGGAGCTGATTTCAGGGTAGGGGCTGATATCAGTGTATGAGCTGATTTCAGGGTAGGGTCTGATTTCAGGTTAGAAGCTGGTTTCAGGGAAGGAGCTGATTACAGGGTAGGGGCTGATTTCAGTGCAGGGGCTGATTTCAGGGTAATGGCTGATTTCAGGGAAATAGCTGATTTCAGTTCAGCAGCTGATTTCAGTGTAGGAGCTGATTTCAGGGTCGGGGCTGATTTCAAGTTTGGAGCAGATTTCAGGGGAGGGGCTGATTTCAGGGTAGGGGCTGAGTTCAGGCGAGGGACTGATTTCAGGGTAGGAGTTGATTTAAGAGTCGGGGCTGATTTCAGGGTGGGGGTTGATTTCAAGATAGGATATGATTTTCGGGAAAGAGCTGGTTTCAGGGCACGAGCTGATTTCAGGTTTGGAGCTGATGTCAGGGTAGGGGCTGATTTCAGTATAGGTGGTGATTTCAGTGTAGGAGCTGATTTCAGGATAGGGGTTGATTTCACGTTAGGAGTTGATTTCAGGGTAGGAGCTGATTTCAGTATAGGAGCTGATTTCAGGTAGGAGCTGATCTCAGGATAGGGGCTGAATTCAGGTTCAGAGCTGATTTCAGGATTGGGGCTGATTTCAGCGTATGGACTGGTTTCAGGGTAGTGGCTGATTTCAGGGTAGGGGCTGATTTCAGGGTAGGGGCTGATTTCATGGTAGGAGCTGATTACAGGGTAGAGGCTGATTTCAGTGCAGGGGCTGATTTCAGGGCAGAAGCTGATTTCAGGGTAACAGCTGATTTTAGGGAAAGAGCTGTTTTCAGTGTAGGAGATGATTTCAGGGTCGGGGCTGATTTCAGTGTTGGAGCTGATTTCAGGGTAGGGGCTGATTTCAGGGTAGGGGCTGATTTCAGGGTAGGGGTTGAGTTCAGGCAAGGGAATGATTTCAGGGTAGGAGCTAACTTTGGTTTGGAGCTAATTTCAGGATACGGGCTAATTTCAGGGTAGGAGCTGATTTCAGAGTAGGCTGATTTCAGGGTAGGAGCTGAGTTCAGGGCACGGGCTGATTTCAGTGTAGGAGGTGATTTCAGGGTACGGGCTGATTTCAGGGTTGGGGCTGAGTTCAGCATATGGGGTGATTTTAGGTTAGGAGCTGATTTCTGGGTAGGGGCTGATTTCAGGGTAGGATTTGATTTCAGGGTAGGGGCTGATTTCAAGTTAGGCACTGATTTCAGGGTATGGTTTAATTTCAGGGTAGGGGCTGATTTCAGGCTAGGGGCTGATTTCAGGGTAGGGGCTGATTTCAGGGTCGGATTTGATTTCAGGGTAGGGGCCGATTTCAAGTTAGGCACTGATTTCAGGGTATGGGTTAATTTCAGGGTAAGGGCTGATTTCAGGGTAGGGGCTATTTTCAGGGTTGGGGCTGATTTCAGGGTAGGGGCTGATTTCATGGTAGGAGCTGATTTCAGAGGAGGAGCTGATTTCAGCATAGAGGTTCATTTCAGTGTAGGAGCTGATTTCAGGGTATGGGTTAATTTCAGGGTAGGGGCTGATTTGAGGCTAGTGGCTGATTTCATGGTAGGGTCTGATTTCAGGGTAGGGGCTAATTTTGGTTTGGAGCTTATTTCAGGATACGGGCTAATTTCAGGGAAGGAGATGATTTCAGGATAGGAGCTGATTTCAGGGAACGGGCTGATTTCATGGTAGGGGCAGACTTCAGGGTAGTGACTGATTTCAGGTTAGGAGCCGATTTTGGGTTGGAGCTGATTTCAGTGTAGGAGCTGATTTCAGGGTTGGGGCTGATTTCAGAGCAGGAGCTGATTTCAGGATAGAGGCTCATTTCAGGGTCGGAGCTGATTTCAGGGTATGGTTTAATTTCAGGCTAGGGGCTGATTTCAGGCTCGGGGCTGATTTCAGAGTAGGGGCTGATTTCTGGGTAGGAGCTGATTTCAGGGTAGGGGCTGATTTCAAGTTAGGCACTGTTTTCAGGGTATGGGTTAATTTCAGGGTAAGGGCTGATTTCAGGCTAGGGTTTGATTTCAAGGTAGGGGCTATTTTCAGGGTTGGGACTGATTTCAGGGTAGGGGCTGATTTCATGGTAGGAGCTGATTTCAGAGGAGGAGCTGATTTCAGGATAGAGGCTCATTTCAGGGTAGGAGCTGTTTTCAGGGTCTGGGTTAATTTCAGGGTTGGGGCTGATTTCAGAGCAGGAGCTGATTTCAGGGTTGGGGCTGATTTCAGAGGAGGAGCTGATTTCAGGGTAGGGGCTCATTTCAGTGTAGGAGCTGATTTCAGGGTATGGGTTAATTTCAGGGTAGTGGCTGATTTCAGGCTAGTGGAGGATTTCATGGTAGGGTCTGATTTCAGGGTATGGGCTGATTTCAAGGTCGGTGCTGATTTCAGGGTAGGGGCTATTTTCAGGGTTGGGGCTGATTTCAGGGTTGCAGCTGATTTCAGGGTCGGGGCTGATTTCAGGGTAGGAGCTGATTTCAGCTGAGGGGTGATTTCAGGGTATGGGTGATTTCAGGGTAGGAGCTGATTTCAGCGTAAGGGTGATTTCAGGGTAGGAGCTGATTTCAGGTAGGAGCTGATTTCAGGATAGGGGCTGAATTCAGGTTCGGAGCTGATTTCAGGATAGGCGCTGGTTTCAGGGTAGCGGCTGATTTCAGGTTAGGAGCTGATTTTGGGTTGGAGCTGATTTCATGGTAGGAGCTGATTTCAGAGCAGGAGCTGATTTCAGGATAGAGGCTCAATTCAGGGTAGGAGCTGTTTTTAGGGTAGGGGCTAATTTCAGGGTTGGGTCTGATTTCAGGGTTGGAGCTGATTTCAGGGTCGGGGCTGATTTCATGGTAGGAGCTGATTTCAGCATAGGGGTGATTTCAGGGTATGGGTGATTTCAGGGTAGGAGCTGATTTCAGGTAGGAGCTGATTTCAGGATAGGGGCTGAATTCAGGTTCGGAGCTGATTTCAGGATAGGCGTTGGTTTCAGGGTAGTGGCTGATTTCACGGTAGGGTTTGATTTCAGGCTAGGGGCTGTTTTCATGGTAGGAGCTGATTTCAGGGTAGGGGCTGATATCAGTGTATGAGCTGATTTCAGGGTAGGGTCTGATTTCAGGTTAGAAGCTGATTTCAGGGAAGGAGCTGATTACAGGGTAGGGGCTGATTTCAGTGCAGGGGCTGATTTCAGGGTAATGGCTGATTTCAGGGAAATAGCTGATTTCAGTTTAGCAGCTGATTTCAGGGTCGGGGCTGATTTCAAGGTTGAAGCAGATTACAGGGTAGGGGCTGATTTCAGGGTAGGGGCTGAGTTCAGGCGAGGGACTGATTTCAGGGTAGGAGCTGATTTCAGAGTCGGGGCTGATTTCAGGGTAGGGGCTGATTTCAGAGTCGGGGTTGATTTCAAGATAGGATCTGATTTCAGGGTGGGGCTGATTTCAAGATAGGATATGATTTCAGGGAAAGAGCTGGTTTCAGGACAGGAGCTGATTTCAGGTTAGGAGCTGATTTCAGGGTAGGGGCTGATTTCAGTATAGGTGGTGATTTCAGTGTAGGAGCTGATTTCAGAATGGGGTTGATTTCAGGTTAGGAGTTGATTTCAGGGTAGGAGCTGATTTCAGGGTTGGAGCTGATTTCAGGTTCGGCGCTGATTTCAGGGTAGGAGCTGATTTCAGCATAGGGGTGATTTCAGGGTATGGGTGATTTCAGGGTAGGAGCTCATTTCAGCGTCTGGGTGATTTCAGGATTGGAGCTGATTTCAGGTAGGAGCTGATCTCAGGATAGGGGCTGAATTCAGGTTCGGAGCTGATTTCAGGATAGGGGCTGATTTCAGCGTAGGGACTGGTTTCAGGGTAGTGGCTGATTTCAGGGTAGGGGCTGATTTCAGGGTAGGGGCTGATTTCATGGTAGGAGCTGATTTCAGTGTAGGGGCTGATTTCAGTGTATGAGCTGAATTCAGGGTAGGGTCTGATTTCAGGGTAGAAGCTGATTTCAGGGAAGGAGCTGATTACAGGGTAGGGGCTGATTTCAGTGCAGAGGCTGATTTCAGGGCAGGAGCTGATTTTAGGGTAATGGCTGATAGCAGGGAAAGAGCTGATTTCAGTGTAGGAGCTGATTTCAGGGTCGGGGCTGATTTCAGGGTTGGTGCTGATTTCAGGGTAGGGGCTGATTTCAGGGTAGGGGCTGATTTCAGTGTCGGGGTTGAGTTCAGGCGAAGGACTGATTTCAGGGTAGGAGCTAATTTTGGTTTGGAGCTGATTTCAGGATACGGGCTAATTTCAGGGTAGGAGCTGATTTCAGGGTAGGAGCTGATTTCAGGGTACTGGCTGATTTCAGGGTTGGGGCTGAGTTCAGGGTAGTGACTGATTTCAGGGTAGGAGCTCATTTTGGTTTGGAGCTTATTTCAGGATACGGGCTAATTTCAGGGAAGGAGCTGATTTCAGGTTAGAAGCTGATTTCAGGGAAGGAGCTGATTACAGGGTAGTGGCTGATTTCAGTGCAGGGGCTGATTTCAGGGTAATGGCTGATTTCAGGGAAATAGCTGATTTCAGTTTAGCAGCTGATTTCAGGGTCGGGGCTGATTTCAAGGTTGGAGCAGATTTCAGGGTAGGCGCTGATTTCAGGGTAGGGGCTGAGTTCAGGTGAGGGACTGATTTCAGGGTAGGAGCTGATTTCAGAGTCGGGGCTGATTTCAGGGTAGTGGCTGATTTCAGCGTAGGGACTGGTTTCAGGGTAGTGGCTGATTTCAGGGTAGGGGCTGATTTCAGAGTCGGGGCTGATTTCAGGGTAGGGGCTGATTTCATGGTAGGAGCTGATTTCAGTGTAGGGGCTGATTTCAGTATATGAGCTGAATTCAGGGTAGGGTCTGATTTCAGGGTAGAAGCTGATTTCAGGGAAGGAGCTGATTACAGGGTAGGGGCTGATTTCAGTGCAGAGGCTGATTTCAGGGCAGGAGCTGATTTTAGGCTAATGGCTGATAGCAGGGAAAGAGCTGATTTCAGTGTCGGAGCTGATTTCAGGGTCGGGGCTGATTTCAGGGTTGGTGCTGATTTCAGGGTAGGGGCTGATTTCAGGGTCGGGGTTGAGTTCAGGCGAAGGACTGATTTCAGGGTAGGAGCTAATTTTGGTTTGGAGCTGATTTCAGGATACGGGCTAATTTCAGGGTAGGAGCTGATTTCAGGGTAGGAGCTGATTTCAGGGTACTGGCTGATTTCCGGGTTGGGGCTGAGTTCAGGGTAGTGACTGATTTCAGGGTAGCAGCTCATTTTGGTTTGGAGCTTATTTCAGGATACGGGCTAATTTCAGGGAAGGAGCTGATTTCAGTGTAGGAGCTGATTTCAGGGAACCGGCTGATTTCACGGTAGGGGCTGAGTTCAGGGTAGTGACTGATTTCAGGTTTAGGAGCCGATTTTGGGTTGGAGCTGATTTCAGTGTAGGAGCTGATTTCAGGGTTGGGGCTGATTTCAGCATATGGGGTGATTTTAGGTTAGGAGCTGATTTCAGGGTGGGGGCTGATTTCAGGGTTGGGGCTGAGTTCAGGGTAGTGACTGATTTCAGGGTAGGAGCTCATTTTGGTTTGGAGCTTATTTCAGGATACGGGCTAATTTCAGGGAAGGAGCTGATTTCAGGTTAGAAGCTGATTTCAGGGAAGGAGCTGATTACAGGGTAGTGGCTGATTTCAGTGCAGGGGCTGATTTCAGGGTAATGGCTGATTTCAGGGAAATAGCTGATTTCAGTTTAGCAGCTGATTTCAGGGTCGGGGCTGATTTCAAGGTTGGAGCAGATTTCAGGGTAGGCGCTGATTTCAGGGTAGGGGCTGAGTTCAGGTGAGGGACTGATTTCAGGGTAGGAGCTGATTTCAGAGTCGGGGCTGATTTCAGGGTCGTGGCTGATTTCAGCGTAGGGACTGGTTTCAGGGTAGTGGCTGATTTCAGGGTAGGGGCTGATTTCAGAGTCGGGGCTGATTTCAGGGT
Source organism: Heptranchias perlo (assembly GCF_035084215.1). NCBI lineage: Eukaryota > Metazoa > Chordata > Chondrichthyes > Hexanchiformes > Hexanchidae > Heptranchias > Heptranchias perlo. Next base: position 527,656 of record NW_027138828.1, on the reverse strand, counting down.
AGGGGCTGATTTCATGGTAGGAGCTGATTTCAGTGTAGGGGCTGATTTCAGTATATGAGCTGAATTCAGGGTAGGGTCTGATTTCAGGGTAGAAGCTGATTTCAGGGAAGGAGCTGATTACAGGGTAGGGGCTGATTTCAGTGCAGAGGCTGATTTCAGGGCAGGAGCTGATTTTAGGCTAATGGCTGATAGCAGGGAAAGAGCTGATTTCAGTGTCGGAGCTGATTTCAGGGTCGGGGCTGATTTCAGAGTTGGTGCTGATTTCAGGGTAGGGGCTGATTTCAGGGTCGGGGTTGAGTTCAGGCGAAGGACTGATTTCATGGTAGGAGCTAATTTTGGTTTGGAGCTGATTTCAGGATACGGGCTAATTTCAGGGTAGGAGCTGATTTCAGGGTAGGAGCTGATTTCAGGGTACTGGCTGATTTCCGGGTTGGGGCTGAGTTCAGGGTAGTGACTGATTTCAGGGTAGCAGCTCATTTTGGTTTGGAGCTTATTTCAGGATACGGGCTAATTTCAGGGAAGGAGCTGATTTCAGTGTAGGAGCTGATTTCAGGGAACCGGCTGATTTCACGGTAGGGGCTGAGTTCAGGGTAGTGACTGATTTCAGGTTTAGGAGCCGATTTTGGGTTGGAGCTGATTTCAGTGTAGGAGCTGATTTCAGGGTTGGGGCTGATTTCAGCATATGGGGTGATTTTAGGTTAGGAGCTGATTTCAGGGTGGGGGCTGATTTCAGGGTAGGAGCTGATTTCAGCGTAGGGGCTGATTTCAGGATAGGGGCTGATTTCAGAGCAGGAGCTCATTTCAGGATAGAGGCTCATTTCAGGGTCGGAGCTGATTTCAAGGTATGGTTTAATTTCAGGGTAGGGGCTGATTTCAGGCTAGGGGCTGATTTCAGGGTAGGGGCTGATTTCAGGGTAGGATTTGATTTCAGGGTAGGGGCTGATTTCAAGTTAGGCACTGATTTCAGGGTATGGGTTAATTTCAGGGTAAGGGCTGATTTCAGGCTAGGGGCTGATTTCAGGGTAGGGGCTATTTTCAGGGTTGGGGCTGATTTCAGGGTAGGGGCTGATTTCATGGTAGGAGCTGATTTCAGAGGAGGAGCTGATTTCAGGATAGAGGTTCATTTCAGTGCAGGAGCTGATTTCAGGGTATGGGTTAATTTCAGGGTAGGGGCTGATTTGAGGCTAGTGGCTGATTTCATGGTAGGGTCTGATTTCAGGGTAGGGGCTAATTTTGGTTTGGAGCTTATTTCAGGATACGGGCTAATTTCAGGGAAGGAGATGATTTCAGGATAGGAGCTGATTTCAGGGAACGGGCTGATTTCACGGTAGGGGCAGAGTTCAGGGTAGTGACTGATTTCAGGTTAGGAGCCGATTTTGGGTTGGAGCTGATTTCAGTGTAGGAGCTGATTTCAGGGTTGGGGCTGATTTCAGAGCAGGAGCTGATTTCAGGATAGAGGCTCATTTCAGGGTCGGAGCTGATTTCAGGGTATGGTTTAATTTCAGGCTAGGGGCTGATTTCAGGCTCGGGGCTGATTTCAGAGTAGGGGCTGATTTCTGGGTAGGAGCTGATTTCAGGGTAGGGGCTGATTTCAAGTTAGGCACTGTTTTCAGGGTATGGGTTAATTTCAGGGTAAGGGCTGATTTCAGGCTAGGGGCTGATTTCAAGGTAGGGGCTATTTTCAGGGTTGGGGCTGATTTCAGGGTAGGGGCTGATTTCATGGTAGGAGCTGATTTCAGAGGAGGAGCTGATTTCAGAATAGAGGCTCATTTCAGGGTAGGAGCTGTTTTCAGGGTCTGGGTTAATTTCAGGGTTGGGGCTGATTTCAGAGCAGGAGCTGATTTCAGGGTTGGGGCTGATTTCAGAGGAGGAGCTGATTTCAGGGTAGGGGCTCATTTCAGTGTAGGAGCTGATTTCAGGGTATGGGTTAATTTCAGGGTAGTGGCTGATTTCAGGCTAGTGGAGGATTTCATGGTAGGGTCTGATTTCAGGGTATGGGCTGATTTCAAGGTCGGTGCTGATTTCAGGGTAGGGGCTATTTTCAGGGTTGGGGCTGATTTCAGGGTTGCAGCTGATTTCAGGGTCGCGGCTGATTTCATGGTAGGAGCTGATTTCAGAGGAGGAGCTGATTTCAGAATAGAGGCTCATTTCAGGGTAGGAGCTGTTTTCAGGGTCTGGGTTAATTTCAGGGTTGGGGCTGATTTCAGAGCAGGAGCTGATTTCAGGGTAGGGGCTGATTTCAGGGTAGGGGCTGAGTTCAGGCGAGGGACTGATTTCAGGGTAGGAGCTGATTTCAGAGTCGGGGCTGATTTCAGGGTAGGGGCTGATTTCAGGGTGGGGGTTGATTTCAAGATAGGATCTGATTTCAGGGTGGGGCTGATTTCAAGATAGGATATGATTTCAGGGAAAGAGCTGGTTTCAGGACAGGAGCTGATTTCAGGTTAGGAGCTGATTTCAGGGCAGGGGCTGATTTCAGTATAGGTGGTGATTTCAGTGTAGGAGCTGATTTCAGAATGGGGTTGATTTCAGGTTAGGAGTTGATTTCAGGGTAGGAGCTGATTTCAGGGTTGGAGCTGATTTCAGGTTCGGCGCTGATTTCAGGGTAGGAGCTGATTTCAGCATAGGGGTGATTTCAGGGTATGGGTGATTTCAGGGTAGGAGCTCATTTCAGCGTCTGGGTGATTTCAGGATTGGAGCTGATTTCAGGTAGGAGCTGATCTCAGGATAGGGGCTGAATTCAGGTTCGGAGCTGATTTCAGGATAGGGGCTGATTTCAGCGTAGGGACTGGTTTCAGGGTAGTGGCTGATTTCAGGGTAGGGGCTGATTTCAGGGTAGGGGCTGATTTCATGGTAGGAGCTGATTTCAGTGTAGGGGCTGATTTCAGTGTATGAGCTGAATTCAGGGTAGGGTCTGATTTCAGGGTAGAAGCTGATTTCAGGGAAGGAGCTGATTACAGGGTAGGGGCTGATTTCAGTGCAGAGGCTGATTTCAGGGCAGGAGCTGATTTTAGGGTAATGGCTGATAGCAGGGAAAGAGCTGATTTCAGTGTAGGAGCTGATTTCAGGGTCGGGGCTGATTTCAGGGTTGGTGCTGATTTCAGGGTAGGGGCTGATTTCAGGGTAGGGGCTGATTTCAGTGTCGGGGTTGAGTTCAGGCGAAGGACTGATTTCAGGGTAGGAGCTAATTTTGGTTTGGAGCTGATTTCAGGATACGGGCTAATTTCAGGGTAGGAGCTGATTTCAGGGTAGGAGCTGATTTCAGGGTACTGGCTGATTTCAGGGTTGGGGCTGATTTCAGGGTAGGGGCTGATTTCAGGGTTGGTGCTGATTTCAGGATGGGGTTGATTTCAGGTTAGGAATTGATTTCAGGGTAGGAGCTGATTTCAGGGTTGGAGCTGATTTCAGGGTTGGAGCTGATTTCAGGGTAGGAGCTGATTTCAGTGTAGGGGTGATTTCAGGGTATGGGTGATTTCAGGGTAGGAGCTCATTTCAGCATCTGGGTGATTTCAGGATTGGAGCTGATTTCAGGTAGGAGCTGATCTCAGGATAGGGGCTGAATTCAGGTTCGGAGCTGATTTCAGGATAGGGGCTGATTTCAGCGTAGGGACTGGTTTCAGGGTAGTGGCTGATTTCAGGGTAGGGGCTGATTTCAGGGTAGGGGCTGATTTCATGGTAGGAGCTGATTTCAGTGTAGGGGCTGATTTCAGTGTATGAGCTGAATTCAGGGTAGGGTCTGATTTCAGGGTAGAAGCTGATTTCAGGGAAGGAGCTGATTACAGGGTAGGGGCTGATTTCAGTGCAGAGGCTGATTTCAGGGCAGGAGCTGATTTTAGGGTAATGGCTGATAGCAGGGAAAGAGCTGATTTCAGTGTAGGAGCTGATTTCAGGGTCGGGGCTGATTTCAGGGTTGGTGCTGATTTCAGGGTAGGGGCTGATTTCAGGGTAGGGGCTGATTTCAGGGTCGGGGTTGAGTTCAGGCGAAGGACTGATTTCAGGGTAGGAGCTAATTTTGGTTTGGAGCTGATTTCAGGAAACGGGCTAATTTCAGGGGAGGAGCTGATTTCAGGGTAGGAGCTGATTTCAGGGTACTGGCTGATTTCAGGGTTGGGGCTGAGTTCAGGGTAGTGACTGATTTCAGGGTAGGAGCTAATTTTGGTTTGGAGCTTATTTCAGGATACGGGCTAATTTCAGGGAAGGAGCTGATTTCAGGGTTGGGGCTGATTTCAGCATATGGGGTGATTTTAGGTTAGGAGCTGATTTCAGGGTGGGGGCTGATTTCAGGGTAGGAGCGGATTTCAGCGTAGGGGCTGATTTCAGGGTGGGGCTGATTTCAGAGCAGGAGCTGATTACAGGGTAGGGGCTGATTTCAGTGCAGAGGCTGATTTCAGGGCAGGAGCTGATTTTAGGCTAATGGCTGATAGCAGGGAAAGAGCTGATTTCAGTGTCGGAGCTGATTTCAGGGTCGGGGCTGATTTCAGGGTTGGTGCTGATTTCAGGGTAGGGGCTGATTTCAGGGTCGGGGTTGAGTTCAGGCGAAGGACTGATTTCAGGGTAGGAGCTAATTTTGGTTTGGAGCTGATTTCAGGATACGGGCTAATTTCAGGGTAGGAGCTGATTTCAGGGTAGGAGCTGATTTCAGGGTACTGGCTGATTTCCGGGTTGGGGCTGAGTTCAGGGTTGTGACTGATTTCAGGGTAGCAGCTCATTTTGGTTTGGAGCTTATTTCAGGATACGGGCTAATTTCAGGGAAGGAGCTGATTTCAGTGTAGGAGCTGATTTCAGGGAACCGGCTGATTTCACGGTAGGGGCTGAGTTCAGGGTAGTGACTGATTTCAGGTTTAGGAGCCGATTTTGGGTTGGAGCTGATTTCAGTGTAGGAGCTGATTTCAGGGTTGGGGCTGATTTCAGCATATGGGGTGATTTTAGGTTAGGAGCTGATTTCAGGGTTGGGGCTGATTTCAGGGTAGGAGCTGATTTCAGCGTAGGGGCTGATTTCAGGATAGGGGCTGATTTCAGAGCAGGAGCTCATTTCAGGATAGAGGCTCATTTCAGGGTCGGAGCTGATTTCAAGGTATGGTTTAATTTCAGGGTAGGGGCTGATTTCAGGCTAGGGGCTGATTTCAGGGTAGGGGCTGATTTCAGGGTAGGATTTGATTTCAGGGTAGGGGCTGATTTCAAGTTAGGCACTGATTTCAGGGTATGGGTTAATTTCAGGGTAAGGGCTGATTTCAGGCTAGGGGCTGATTTCAGGGTAGGGGCTATTTTCAGGGTTGGGGCTGATTTCAGGGTAGGGGCTGATTTCATGGTAGGAGCTGATTTCAGAGGAGGAGCTGATTTCAGGATAGAGGTTCATTTCAGTGCAGGAGCTGATTTCAGGGTATGGGTTAATTTCAGGGTAGGGGCTGATTTGAGGCTAGTGGCTGATTTCATGGTAGGGTCTGATTTCAGGGTAGGGGCTAATTTTGGTTTGGAGCTTATTTCAGGATACGGGCTAATTTCAGGGAAGGAGATGATTTCAGGATAGGAGCTGATTTCAGGGAACGGGCTGATTTCACGGTAGGGGCAGAGTTCAGGGTAGTGACTGATTTCAGGTTAGGAGCCGATTTTGGGTTGGAGCTGATTTCAGTGTAGGAGCTGATTTCAGGGTTGGGGCTGATTTCAGAGCAGGAGCTGATTTCAGGATAGAGGCTCATTTCAGGGTCGGAGCTGATTTCAGGGTATGGTTTAATTTCAGGCTAGGGGCTGATTTCAGGCTCGGGGCTGATTTCAGAGTAGGGGCTGATTTCTGGGTAGGAGCTGATTTCAGGGTAGGGGCTGATTTCAAGTTAGGCACTGTTTTCAGGGTATGGGTTAATTTCAGGGTAAGGGCTGATTTCAGGCTAGGGGCTGATTTCAAGGTAGGGGCTATTTTCAGGGTTGGGGCTGATTTCAGGGTAGGGGCTGATTTCATGGTAGGAGCTGATTTCAGAGGAGGAGCTGATTTCAGAATAGAGGCTCATTTCAGGGTAGGAGCTGTTTTCAGGGTCTGGGTTAATTTCAGGGTTGGGGCTGATTTCAGAGCAGGAGCTGATTTCAGGGTTGGGGCTGATTTCAGAGGAGGAGCTGATTTCAGGGTAGGGGCTCATTTCAGTGTAGGAGCTGATTTCAGGGTATGGGTTAATTTCAGGGTAGTGGCTGATTTCAGGCTAGTGGAGGATTTCATGGTAGGGTCTGATTTCAGGGTATGGGCTGATTTCAAGGTCGGTGCTGATTTCAGGGTAGGGGCTATTTTCAGGGTTGGGGCTGATTTCAGGGTCGCGGCTGATTTCATGGTAGGAGCTGATTTCAGAGGAGGAGCTGATTTCAGAATAGAGGCTCATTTCAGGGTAGGAGCTGTTTTCAGGGTCTGGGTTAATTTCAGGGTTGGGGCTGATTTCAGAGCAGGAGCTGATTTCAGGGTAGGGGCTGATTTCAGGGTAGGGGCTGAGTTCAGGCGAGGGACTGATTTCAGGGTAGGAGCTGATTTCAGAGTCGGGGCTGATTTCAGGGTAGGGGCTGATTTCAGGGTGGGGGTTGATTTCAAGATAGGATCTGATTTCAGGGTGGGGCTGATTTCAAGATAGGATATGATTTCAGGGAAAGAGCTGGTTTCAGGACAGGAGCTGATTTCAGGTTAGGAGCTGATTTCAGGGTAGGGGCTGATTTCAGTATAGGTGGTGATTTCAGTGTAGGAGCTGATTTCAGAATGGGGTTGATTTCAGGTTAGGAGTTGATTTCAGGGTAGGAGCTGTTTTCAGGGTCTGGGTTAATTTCAGGGTTGGGGCTGATTTCAGAGCAGGAGCTGATTTCAGGGTAGGGGCTGATTTCAGGGTAGGGGCTGAGTTCAGGCGAGGGACTGATTTCAGGGTAGGAGCTGATTTCAGAGTCGGGGCTGATTTCAGGGTAGGGGCTGATTTCAGGGTGGGGGTTGATTTCAAGATAGGATCTGATTTCAGGGTGGGGCTGATTTCAAGATAGGATATGATTTCAGGGAAAGAGCTGGTTTCAGGACAGGAGCTGATTTCAGGTTAGGAGCTGATTTCAGGGTAGGGGCTGATTTCAGTATAGGTGGTGATTTCAATGTAGGAGCTGATTTCAGAATGGGGTTGATTTCAGGTTAGGAGTTGATTTCAGGGTAGGAGCTGATTTCAGGGTTGGAGCTGATTTCAGGTTCGGCGCTGATTTCAGGGTAGGAGCTGATTTCAGCATAGGGGTGATTTCAGGGTATGGGTGATTTCAGGGTAGGAGCTCATTTCAGCGTCTGGGTGATTTCAGGATTGGAGCTGATTTCAGGTAGGAGCTGATCTCAGGATAGGGGCTGAATTCAGGTTCGGAGCTGATTTCAGGATAGGGGCTGATTTCAGCGTAGGGACTGGTTTCAGGGTAGTGGCTGATTTCAGGGTAGGGGCTGATTTCAGGGTAGGGGCTGATTTCATGGTAGGAGCTGATTTCAGTGTAGGGGCTGATTTCAGTGTATGAGCTGAATTCAGGGTAGGGTCTGATTTCAGGGTAGAAGCTGATTTCAGGGAAGGAGCTGATTACAGGGTAGGGGCTGATTTCAGTGCAGAGGCTGATTTCAGGGCAGGAGCTGATTTTAGGGTAATGGCTGATAGCAGGGAAAGAGCTGATTTCAGTGTAGGAGCTGATTTCAGGGTCGGGGCTGATTTCAGGGTTGGTGCTGATTTCAGGGTAGGGGCTGATTTCAGGGTAGGGGCTGATTTCAGTGTCGGGGTTGAGTTCAGGCGAAGGACTGATTTCAGGGTAGGAGCTAATTTTGGTTTGGAGCTGATTTCAGGATACGGGCTAATTTCAGGGTAGGAGCTGATTTCAGGGTAGGAGCTGATTTCAGGGTACTGGCTGATTTCAGGGTTGGGGCTGATTTCAGGGTAGGGGCTGATTTCAGGGTTGGTGCTGATTTCAGGATGGGGTTGATTTCAGGTTAGGAATTGATTTCAGGGTAGGAGCTGATTTCAGGGTTGGAGCTGATTTCAGGGTTGGAGCTGATTTCAGGGTAGGAGCTGATTTCAGTGTAGGGGTGATTTCAGGGTATGGGTGATTTCAGGGTAGGAGCTCATTTCAGCGTCTGGGTGATTTCAGGATTGGAGCTGATTTCAGGTAGGAGCTGATCTCAGGATAGGGGCTGAATTCAGGTTCGGAGCTGATTTCAGGATAGGGGCTGATTTCAGCGTAGGGACTGGTTTCAGGGTAGTGGCTGATTTCAGGGTAGGGGCTGATTTCAGGGTAGGGGCTGATTTCATGGTAGGAGCTGATTTCAGTGTAGGGGCTGATTTCAGTGTATGAGCTGAATTCAGGGTAGGGTCTGATTTCAGGGTAGAAGCTGATTTCAGGGAAGGAGCTGATTACAGGGTAGGGGCTGATTTCAGTGCAGAGGCTGATTTCAGGGCAGGAGCTGATTTTAGGGTAATGGCTGATAGCAGGGAAAGAGCTGATTTCAGTGTAGGAGCTGATTTCAGGGTCGGGGCTGATTTCAGGGTTGGTGCTGATTTCAGGGTAGGGGCTGATTTCAGGGTAGGGGCTGATTTCAGGGTCGGGGTTGAGTTCAGGCGAAGGACTGATTTCAGGGTAGGAGCTAATTTTGGTTTGGAGCTGATTTCAGGAAACGGGCTAATTTCAGGGGAGGAGCTGATTTCAGGGTAGGAGCTGATTTCAGGGTACTGGCTGATTTCAGGGTTGGGGCTGAGTTCAGGGTAGTGACTGATTTCAGGGTAGGAGCTAATTTTGGTTTGGAGCTTATTTCAGGATACGGGCTAATTTCAGGGAAGGAGCTGATTTCAGGGTTGGGGCTGATTTCAGCATATGGGGTGATTTTAGGTTAGGAGCTGATTTCAGGGTGGGGGCTGATTTCAGGGTAGGAGCGGATTTCAGCGTAGGGGCTGATTTCAGGGTGGGGCTGATTTCAGAGCAGGAGCTGATTTCAGGATAGAGGCTCATTTCAGGGTCGGAGCTGATTTCAGGGTATGGTTTAATTTCAGGGTAGGGGCTGATTTCAGGCTAGGGGCTGATTTCAGGGTCGGGGCTGATTTCAGGGTTGGAGCTGATTTCAGTGTAGGGGCTGATTTCAAGTTAGACACTGATTTCAGGGTGTGGGTTAATTTCAGGGTAAGGGCTGATTTCAGGCTAGGGGCTGATTTCAGGGTTGGGGCTATTTTCAGGGTTGGGGCTGATTTCAGGTTATGGTTTAATTTCAGGGTAGGGGCTGATTTCAGGCTAGGGGCTGATTTCAGTGTAGGGGCTGATTTCAGGGTAGGAGCTGATTTCAGGATAGAGGCTGATTTCAAGTTAGGCACTGATTTCAGGGTATGGGTTAATTTCAGTGTAAGGGCTGTTTTCAGGCTAGGGGCTGATTTCAGGGTTGGGGCTATTTTCAGTGTTGGGGCTGATTTCAGGGTAGGGGCTGATTTCACGGTAGGAGCTGATTTCAGAGGAGGAGCTGATTTCAGGATAGAGGCTCATTTCAGGGTAGGAGCTGATTTCAGGGTCTGGGTTAATTTCAGGGTTGGGGCTGATTTCAGAGCAAGAGCTGATTTCAGGGTAGGGGCTCATTTCAGTGTAGGAGCTGATTTCAGGGTATGGGTTAATTTCAGGGTAGGGGCTGATTTGAGGCTAGTGGCTAATTTCATGGTAGGGTCTGATTTCAGGGTATGGGCTGATTTCAAGATAGGTGCTGATTTCAGGGTAGGGGCTAATTTCAGGTTTGGGGCTGATTTCAGGGTAGGGGCTGACATCAGGATCGGAGCTGATTTCAGTGTAGGAGCTGATTTCAGAGTAGTGGCTGATCTCAGTGTAGGGGAGATTTCAGGTCAGGAGCTGATTTCAGGATCGGGGCTGATTTCAGGGTAGGGGCTGAATTCAGGTTCGGAGCTGATTTCAGGATAGGGGCTTATTTCAGCGTAGGGACTGGTTTCAGGGTAGTGGCTGATTTCAGGGTAGGGGCTGATTTCAGGGTAGGGGCTGATTTCATGGTAGGAGCTGATTTCAGTGTAGGGGTTGATTTCAGTGTATGAGCTGAATTCAGGGTAGGGTCTGATTTCAGGGTAGAAGCTGATTTCAGGGAAGGAGCTGATTACAGGGTAGGGGCTGATTTCAGTGCAGAGGCTGATTTCAGGGCAGGAGCTGATTTTAGGGTAATGGCTGATAGCAGGGAAAGAGCTGATTTCAGTGTAGGAGCTGATTTCATGGTAGGGGATGATTTCAGGGTAGGGGCTGGTTGCAAGCTAGGGGCTGATTTCAGGTTGGCGGCTGATTTCATGGTAGGAGCTCATTTCTGGGTCGGGGCTGAATTCAGTTCAGGTGCTGATTTCATGATCGGAGCTGATTTTGGGTGGGAGCTGATTTCAGGGTAGGTTCTGATTTCATGGTACCTGCTGATTGCAGGCTAGGGGCTGATTTCAGGGTATGGGCTGATTTCAGGATAGAGGTTCATTTCAGGGTAGGAGCTGATTTCAGGGTCTGGGTTAATTTCAGGGTTGGGGCTGATTTCAGAGCATGAGCTGATTTCAGGGTAGGGGCTCATTTCAGTGTAGGAGCTGATTTCAGAGTATGGGTTAATTTCAGGGTAGGGGCTGATTTGAGGCTGGTGGCTAATTTCATGGTAGGGTCTGATTTCAGGGTAGGGGCTGATTTCAGTGTAGAAGCTGATTTCAGGGTAGGAGCTGATTTCAGGGTATGGGCTGATTTCAAGATAGGTGCTGATTTCAGGGTAGGGGCTAATTTCAGGTTTGGGGCTGATTTCAGGGTAGGGGCTGACATCAGGATCGGAGCTGATTTCAGTGTAGGGGCTGATTTCAGAGTAGGGGCTGATCTCAGTGTAGGGGAGATTTCAGGTCAGGAGCTGATTTCAGGATCGGGGCTGATTTCAGGGTAGGGGCTGATTTCAGGGTAGGGGCTGATTTCAGGGGTAGAAGCTGATTTCAGGGTAGGGGCTGATTTCAAGTTAGGGGCTGATTTCAGGGTAGTGGCTGATTTCAAGATCGGGGCTAATTTCAGGCCAGGGGCTGGCTTCATGGTAGGGGATGATTTCAGGGTAGGGGCTGGTTGCAAGCGAGGGGCTGATTTCAGGTTGGCGGCTGATTTCATGGTAGGAGCTGATTTCTGGGTAGGGGCTGAATTCAGTTCAGGCGCTGATTTCATGATAGGAGCTGATTTTGGGTTGGAGCTGATTTCAGGGTAGGTTCTGATTTCATGGTACCTGCTGATTGCAGGCTAGGGGCTAATTTCAGGGTATGGGCTGATTTCAGGATAGAGGTTCATTTCAGGGTAGGAGCTGATTTCAGGGTCTGGGTTAATTTCAGGGTTGGGGCTGATTTCAGAGCATGAGCTGATTTCAGGGTAGGGGCTCATTTCAGTGTAGGAGCTGATTTCAGGGTATGGGTTAATTTCAGGGTAGGGGCTGATTTGAGGCTAGTGGTTAATTTCATGGTAGGGTCTGATTTCAGGGTAGGGGCTGATTTCAGTGTAGAAGCTGATTTCAGGGTAGGAGCTGATTTCAGGGTATGGGCTGATTTCAAGATAGGTGCTGATTTCAGGGTAGGGGCTAATTTCAGGTTTGGGGCTGATTTCAGGGTAGGGGCTGACATCAGGATCGGAGCTGATTTCAGTGTAGGAGCTGATTTCAGAGTAGGGGCTGATCTCAGTGTAGGGGAGATTTCAGGTCAGGAGCTGATTTCAGGATCGGGGCTGATTTCAGGGTCGGGGCTGATTTCAGGGTAGGGGCTGATTTCAGGGGTAGAAGCTGATTTCAGGGTAGGGGCTGATTTCAAGTTAGGGGCTGATTTCAGGGTAGTGGCTGATTTCAAGATCGGGGCTAATTTCAGGCCAGGGGCTGGCTTCATGGTAGGGGATGATTTCAGGGTAGGGGCTGGTTGCAAGCGAGGGGCTGATTTCAGGTTGGCGGCTGATTTCATGGTAGGAGCTGATTTCTGGGTAGGGGCTGAATTCAGTTCAGGCGCTGATTTCATGATAGGAGCTGATTTTGGGGTGCAGCTGATTTCAGGGTAGGTTCTGATTTCATGTTACCTGCTGATTGCAGGCTAGGGGCTGATTTCAGGGTATGGGCTGATTTCAGGGTAGAAGCTGATTTCAGGGTTGGAGCTGATTTCAGGGTTGGGGCTGATTTCAAGGTAGGCGCTGATTTCAGGGAATGGGTTAATTTCAGGGTGGGTTGATTTCAGGCTGGTGGCTAATTTCAGGGTTGGGGCTGATTTCAGGGTAGGGGCTGATATCAGTGTAGGGGCTGAATTCAGGGTAGGGACTGATTTCAGGGTAGGAGCAGAAATTGGGTTGGAGCTGATTTCAGGATAGGGGCTGATTTCAGGGTAGGTGCTGATTTCAGCGTAGAAGCTGATTTCAGTATAGGTGCTGATTTCAGGGTACGGGCTGATTTCAGACGAGGGACTGATTTCAGGGTAGGTTCTGATTTCAGAGTCGGGGCTGATTTTAGTGTAGGAGCTGATTTAAGGGTGGGGCTGATTTCAGTGTAGGGGCTGATTTCAGGGTACGGGCTGATTTCAGACGAGGGACTGATTTCAGGGTAGGTTCTGATTTCAGAGTCGGGGCTGATTTTAGTGTCGGAACTGATTTCAGGGTGGGGCTGATTTCAGTGTAGGGGCTGATTTCAGGGTAGGGGCTTATTTCAGGCTACGGGCTGATTTCATGGTGGGAGCTGATTTCAGGGTAGGGGCTGATTTCAGAGTAGGAGCTGATTTCAGGGTCGGGGCTGATTTCAGGGTAGGAGCTGATTTCAGGGTGGGGGCTGATTTCAAGGTAGGGGCTGATTTCAGTGTAGGAGCAGATATCAAGGTAGGGGATGAGTTCAGGGTAGGGACAGATTTCACGGTCGAAGCTGATTTCAGTGTAGGAGCTGATTTCAGGATAGGTGCTGATTTCAGGGCAGGAGCTGATTTCAGGGTAGGCGCTGATGTCAGGGTCGGGGCTGATTTCAGGGTAGGAGCTGATTTCAGGATAGGGGCTGATTTCAGGTTAGGGGCTGATTTCAGGATAGGGGCTGATTTCAAGGGTAGGGGCTGATTTCAGGGGAGGAGCTGATTTCAGGGTCGGGGCTGATTTGAGAGTAGGAGCTGCTTTCAGTTTCTGGGCTGATTTCAGGGTCGGATCTGATTTCAGATAGGGGCTGATTTCAGGGTAAGGGCTGATTTCAGGGTAGGGGCTGATTTCAGGATAGTGGCTGATTTCAGGTTAGGGGCTGATTTCAGGGTAGGGGCTGATTTCAGGGTAGGAGCTGATTTCAGGGTAGGGGCTGATTTCATCATAGGAGTTGATTTCAGGGTAGGAGCTGATTTGAGGTTAGGAGCTGATTTCAGGGTAGGGGCTGATTTCAGGGTAGGTTTTGATTTCAGGGTCGGAGCTGATATCAGGGTCGGAGCTGATTTCAGGGCAGTGGCTGATTTCAGGGTCGGAGCTGATTTCAGGGTAGGAGCTGATTTCAGGGTCGGAGCTGATTTCAGGGCAGTGGCTGATTTCAGCATAGATGCTGATTGCATCTTAGGGGGCTGTGTTTAGTATTTAGGCTGTGTTCAATGTATGATTTATGTTCAGTGCACGGGCTTTGCCCATGGAAGGGGTTATATTCAGACTGGTACCTCTGTTAATTGCTGGCTCTCTGACAGGTTTGAGGGAATATTCAGTGCAGGAGCGGTGATAATTAATTAAATGGAGAGAGATTGCAGAACTCTGAGGTACAGAGGGATCTGCATGTCCCAGTACATGAATCACAAAAAGTTAGTATGCAGGTGCAGCAAGTGGTTAGCAAGGCAAATGGGACGTTATCATTTATTGCAAGGGCAATGGAATATGAAAGACGAGATGTTTTGCTACAGTTGTACAGGGCGTTGGTGAGACCACATCCAGAATACTGTGTGCAGTTTTGGTCTCCTTATTTCAGATGTGTGTCATAAGGTCAGAAATGGGGTTGTTCGCTGATGATTGCACAGTGTTCAGTTCCATTCGCAACCCCTCAGATAATGAAGCAGTCCGTGCCTGCATGCAGCAAGACCTGGACAACATCCAGGCTTGGGCTGATAAGTGGCAAGTAACAATCGCGCGAGACAAGTGCCAGGCAATGACCATCTCCAACAAGAGAGAGTCTAACCACCTCCCCTTGACATTAAACGGCATTACCATCGCCGAATCCCCCACCATCAACATCCTGGGGGTCACCATTGACCAGAAACTTAACTGGACCAGCCATATAAATACTGTGGCTACAAGAGCAGGTCAGAGGCTGGGTATTCTGCGGCGAGTGACTCACCTCCTGACTCCCCAATGCCTTTCCACCATCTACAAGGCACAAGTCAGGAGTGTGATGGAATACTCTCCACTTGCCTGGATGAGTGCAGCTCTAACAACACTCAAGAAGCTCGACACCATCCAGGACAGAGCAGCCCGCTTGATTGGCACCCCATCCACCACCCTAAACATTCACTCCCTTCACCACCGGCGCACCGTGGCTGCAGTGTGGACCATCCACAGGATGCACTGCAGCAACTCACCAAGGCTTCTTCGACAGCACCTCCCAAACCCGCGATCTCTACCTCCTAGAAGGACAAGAGCAGCAGGCACATGGGAACAACACCACCTGCACGTTGCCCTCCGAGTCACACACCATCCCGACTTGGAAATATAACGGCCGTTCCTTCATCATCGCTGGGTCAAAATCCTGGAACTCCCTTCCTAACAGCACTGTGGGAGAACCTTCACCACACGGACTGCAGCGGTTCAAGAAGGCGGCTCACCACCACCTTCTCAAGGGGCAATTAGGGATGGGCAATAAATGCCGGACTCGCCAGCGACGCCCACATCCCATGAATGAATAAAAACAAACTTAAGAAAGGACAGAATTTGCTTTGGAGGCGGTTCAGAGAAGGTTCACTCGACTGATTCCTGGGATGAGGGGGTTATCTTATGAGGAAAGGTTGGGCCTGTACACACTGGAGTTTAGAAGAATGAGAGGTGATCTTATTGAAACATCGAAGATCCTGAGGGGACTTGAAGGGAGAGATGCTGAGAGGATGTTTCCCCTTGTGGGAGAGACTAGAACCAGGGGGACACAGATTAAAAATGAGGGGTCTCCCATTTAAGACGGAGATGAGGAGAAATGTTTTCTCTCAGAGGGTGGTGAGTCTGTGGAACTCCCTTCCCCAGAGAGCGGGGGAGGCAGGGTCAGTGAATATTATTAAGGCTGAGTTCGATAGAGTCCTGATTAACAAGGGAGCCAAAGGTTATAGTCGGTAGACGGGGATAGTAGGGTTGAGGTCACAATCAGATCAGCCGTGATCTTATCAAATGGGAGAGCAGGCTCGAGGGGCCGAGTGGCCTCCTCCTGCTCTGAATTCGTATGTTCGTTGTGTAGATGTTTATGATCTGCGTCGAGCAATAAAGACAGGGAGGAACAGAGGGAGAGAGAACAAGGGATAGAGTGAGAGACAAAGGATGAGAGGCTGACAGAGAAAGATAGAATCTGGCAATGAAAGGATCTCCTACACTGTCCCATCAAACACTCCCAGGGCAGGTACAGGGTTAGATACAGAGTAAAGCTCCCTCTACACTGTCCCATCAAACACTCCCAGGGCAGGTACAGGGTTAGATGCAGAGTAAAGCTCCCTCTGCACTGTCCCATCAAACACTCCCAGGGCAGGTACAGGGTTAGATACAGAGTAAAGCTCCCTCTACACTGTCCCATCAAACACTCCCAGGGCAGGTACAGGGTTAGATACAGAGTAAAGCTCCCTCTACACTGTCCCATCAAACTCTCCATTGGCCTTGGAGACCATGATCCCAAAGTGAGACAAGACACGGGCCTGAGACTGTGATCGAGGCGGTGAATTTTATTTCTGTGTACAGCCCGTTATTCAGACAGCAGTGAGACGGGGTCAGGGGCTTCGGGGGCCCCACACAATCGAGCAGAGCCTCCTTCCAATGCACAAAGGACTCATTCAGAGGCCACTTTGATGGTGTCGGCCGTCAGGAATTCCAAGATCACGAAATCAGTCCGTCTGCAACACCGTAAACCCCGTGGGCAGGGAGCCCCGATCTCCACCTCCCTCCTTCGACACGACTCTCTGCGGCACATTGCGGGGAGCATCTCACAGGTGTAACCGCCATCTGCAGTTAGAGTAGAGAATTAAATTGGAGACCGTCCTGTTCAGGGAGTGAGAGAGTCAAATCACCGGATCGGAGAAAGGAGGACACTCGGCCCATCGAGTCCGTGCCGGCTCTCTCTGCGAGAGCAATCCAGCCGGTTCCACTCCCCCGCCCTATCCCCGTAGCCCCTGCAAATTATTTCCCTTCAAGAACTTATCCAGTTCCCTTTTGAAGGCCATGATTGAATCTGCCTCCTCCACCGCCTCGGGCAGTGCATTCCAGATCCTCACCACTCGCTGGGGAAAAAAGTTTCTCCTCATCTCACCTTTGGTTCTTTTGCCAATCACCTTAAATCTGTGTCCTCTGGTCCTTGACCCTTCCACCAATGGGAACAGATTCTCTCTATCTACTCTGTCTGGACCCTTCATGATTTTGAACACCTCGATCAAAGCTCCTCGCAACCGTCTCTGTTCCAAGGAGAACAACCCCAGCTTCTCCAGTCTGTCCACGGAACTAAAGTCCCTCATCCCTGGAATCATTCTGGTAAATCTCTTCTGCACCCTCTCTGAGGCCTTCACATCTTTCCTAAAGTGCGGTGCCCAGAACTGGACACAATACTCCAGTTGTGGCCGAACCAGTGTTTTATTAAGGTTCATCATGACTTCCTTGCTTTTGTACTCTCTGCCTCTATTTATAAAGCCCAGGATCCCGTCTGCTTTTTTAACCACTTTCTCAACCTGCCCTGCCACCTTCAACGATTTGTGTACATATACCCCCAGATCTCTCTGTTGCTGTACCCCTTTTAGAATTGTGCCCTCCAGTTTATATTGTCTCTCCTCGTTCTTCACACCCAAATGTATCACCTCGCATTTTTCTGGGTTAAATTCCATCTGCCACGTGTCCGCCCATTCCACCAGCCTGTCTATCTCCTCTTGAAGTCTATCACTATCCTCCTCACTGTTCACTACCCTTCCAAGTCTTGTGTCATCTGCAAATT
Organism: Heptranchias perlo; assembly: GCF_035084215.1. NCBI lineage: Eukaryota > Metazoa > Chordata > Chondrichthyes > Hexanchiformes > Hexanchidae > Heptranchias > Heptranchias perlo. The sequence goes on along the minus strand of NW_027138828.1, from coordinate 510,522 downwards.
TGGAAATTGTGCCCTGTCCAAGTCATCAATATATATCAAGAGAAGCAGTGGTCCCAGCACCGAGCCCTGGGGAACACCACTGTACACCTCCCTCCAGTCCCAAAAACAACCGTTCACCACTACTCTCTGTTTCCTGTCACTTCCCCAATTCTGTATCCGTGCTGCTGCTGCCCCCTTTATTCCATGGGCTTCAATCTTGATGATAAGACTATCATGTTTTCGGATGAGACGTTAAACCGAGGGACCCGTCTGCCCTCTCAGGTGGACGTAAAATCCCACGGCCACTATTGGAAGAAGAGCAGGGGGGAGTTCTCCCCGGTGTCCTGGGGCCGATATTTATCCCTCGACCAACATCACTAAAAAAAACAGATGATCTGGGTCATTCTCACATTGCTGTTTGTGGGATCTTGCTGTGCGCAAATTGGCTGACACGTTTCCCACATTACAACAGTGACCACTCCTGTAAGAGATCTTCATTGGCTGCAGAGGGTTTTGGGACATCCTGAGGGAGATGAAAGATGCCATGTAAATGGAGGATCCTTCTTTCTCTCTCTCTCTCTCTCTCTTTCTTTCTTTCTCTCTCTCCCTCTTTCCCTCTCTCTTTCTTTCTCTCTCTCACTCTTTCCCTCTCTCTTTCTTTCTCTCTCTCCCTCTTTCCCTCTCTCTTTCTTTCTCTCTCTCTATCTCTCTTTCCATCTCTCTCTCTTTCTCTTTCTCTCTCTATCTTTCTCTCTCTCTCTCTTTCTATTTCTCTCTCTCTCTTTCTCTCTGTTTCTCTCTCTCTCTATCTCACTCTCTTTCCTTTCTCCAAAGCCTGAATCCCTCACTTTTCCCGCTCGCTGGGTATTGACTGGAAGCAGGAACTGGGAGATTTCCCTCTCCCCATTCCCCCAGGTACTGAGACAAATTGTCCCCTCTGTGTCACTGGTCCAGCTCACACCCGCTCCCTCAGCACTGGCCGGAGACGGGCTCTTGATTTCCTGGATTGATTGTCCAGTGGGTGATTTACTGACCGTCAAGAGACCTTGGAGAGAGCCCACTTTGGACAGCGATGGGCTGAGCCAGCACCAGGACTCCAAGGACCAGGAGCAGAACCTTCTTCATCTTCCACTGAGTGGCTCAGAGTCAGGATCAGACGGCTGGAGTACAGAAGCTCGGTGTCCAGATACAGAGAGTTTACTGCAATTTATACTCACCCACACGGGGAGTGGCCCCATCTCGGGCATTTAAAGGGACAGTCCAACAACTAAGGGCGACATTAAATCGAATCAAAACTTAAATAGATCTTAAATATTCAGTGTAGGGTCTGTGTTCTGTGTAAGGACTGTGTTCAGGAAAGAGGCGGCAATCTGTCCCAACACTGAACACAGTCCCAACACTGAACACAGTCCCAACACTGAACACAGTCCCTACACTGAACACAGTCCCAACACTGAACACAGTCCCAACACTGCACACAGTCCCTACACTGAACACAGTCCCTACACTGAACACAGTCCCGACAATGAACACAGTCCCTACACTGAACACAGACCCGACACTGAACACAGCCCCGAAACTGAACACAGTCCCTACACTGAACATAGCCCGTACACTGCACACAGTCCCTACACTGAACACAATCCTTACACTGTACACAGCCCCTACACTGAACACAGTCAAGACACTGAACACATTCCCTACACTGAAAACAGCCCCGACAATGAACACAGTCCCTACACTGATCACAGTCCCTGCACTGAACACAATCCTTACACTGAACACAGTCCCGACACTGAACACAGTCCCAACACTGTACACAGTCCCTCCACTGAACACAATCCTTACACTGAACACAGTCCCGACACTGAACACAGCCCCTGCACTGAACACAGTCCCTGCACTGAACACAGTCCCAACACTGTACACAGTCCCTACACTGAACACAGTCCCGACACTGAACACAGTCCCTACACTGAAAACAGCCCCGACACTGAACACAGTCCCTCCACTGAAAATAGCCCCGACACTGATCACAGTCCCTGCACTGAACACAATCCTTACACTGAACACAGTCCCGACACTGAACACAGCCCCTGCACTGAACACAGTCCCTGCACTGAACACAGTCCCAACACTGAACACAGTCCCTACACTGAACACAGACCCTACACGAAACACAGTCCCTGCACTGAACACAGTCCCGACACTGAACATAGCCCGCACACTGAACACAGTCCCTACACTGAACACAATCCTTACACTGAACACAGTCCCTCCACTGAACACAGTCCCTCCACTGAACACAGTCCCTACACTGAAAACAGCCCCGACACTGATCACAGTCCCTGCACTGAACACAATCCTTACACTGAACACAGTCCCGACACTGAACACAGCCCCTGCACTGAACACAGTCCCTACACTGAACACAGTCCCAACACTGAACACAGTCCCTACACTGAACACAGACCCTACACGAAACACAGTCCCTGCACTGAACACAGTCCCTACACTGAACATAGCCCGTACACTGAACACAGTCCCGACACTGACCACAATCCTTACACTGAACACAGTCCCTCCACTGAACACAGTCCCTCCACTGAACACAATCCCGACACTGAACACAGTCCCTACACTGAAAACAGCCCCGACACTTAACACAGTCCCTCCACTGAACACAGTCGCGACACTGAACACAGTCCCTCATCTGAACACAGTCCCTGCACTGAACACAGTCCCTGCACTTAACACAGTCCCTCCACTGAACACACTCCCTGCACTGAACACAGTCCCTACACTGAACACAGCCCCTACACTGAATACAGTCTTTACACTGAACACAGTCGCGACAATGAACACAGTCCCCACACTGAACACAGTCCCTGCACTGAACACAGTCCCTACACTGAACACAGTCCCTCCACTGAACACAGTCCCTACACTGAACACAATCCTTACACTGCACACAGTCCCTCCACTGAACACAGTCCCTCCACTGAACACAGTCCCGACACTGAACACAGTCCCTACACTGAACATAGCCCGTACACTGAACACAGTCCCGACACTGACCACAATCCTTACACTGAACACAGTCCCTCCAATGAACACAGTCCCTCCACTGAACACAGTCCCGACACTGAACACAGTCCCTACACTGAAAACAGCCCCGACACTTAACACAGTCCCTCCACTGAACACAGTCCCGACACTGAACACAGTCCCTCATCTGAACACAGTCCCTGCACTGAACACAGTCCCTGCACTTAACACAGTCCCTCCACTGAACACAGTCCCTGCACTGAACACAGAACCTACACTGAACACAGCCCCTACACTGAATACAGTCTTTACACTGAACACAGTCGCGACAATGAACACAGTCCCCACACTGAACACAGTCCCTCCACTGAACACAGTCCCTACACTGAACACAGTCCCTCCACTGAACACAGTCCCTACACTGAACACAATCCTTCCACTGAACACAGTCCCGACACTGAACACAGTCCCTACACTGAACACAGTCCCTCCGCTGAACACAGTCCCGACACTGAACACAGTCCCTACACTGAAAACAGCCCCGACACTTAACACAGTCCCTCCACTGAACACAGTCCCTACACTGAACACAGTCCCTCCACTGAACACAGTCCCTGCACTGAACACAGTCCCTACACTTAACACAGTCCCTCCACTGAACACAGTCCCTACACTGAACACAGTCCCTACACTGAACACAGCCCCTACACTGAATACAGTCTTTACACTGAACACAGTCGCGACAATGAACACAGTCCGCACACTGAACACAGTCCCTACACTGAACACAGTCCCTCCACTGAACACAGTCCCTACACTGAACACAGTCCCTACACTGAACACAGCCCCGACACTGAACACAGTCCCTACACTGAACACAATCCTTACACTGCACACAGTCCCTGCACTGAACACAGTCCCTACACTGAACACAGTCCCTGCACTGAACACAGTGTGATTGAGTGTGCGAGTGAGTGAGTGTGGGAGTGAGTGAGTGTGCGAGTGAGTGAGTGTGCGAGTGTGTATGTGAGTGTGTTTTGCCCAGACAGGGTGTGCACATGGTGAGAGAAGGTGTTTGTGGAATTGGAAACAGTGTTTAATGTTTGAAACTGGTGATATCTGTACACTCAGGAGTTGAGGGGCTGTGTCCAGTCCCCACAGAATGTCAGCGAGCTGTTCTCTCTTATTCAGAAACAGTTCATTTCTGGCAGGTCCTCACACCTTGTCCAAACGTTTACAGACAGACCGGCGACTGCACACAGATCAGATCCGTTTTAGAGGCAAACGATTAACAGACCGAGAATCTGCTCAGAAAGTGGGAAATGTTTAACCCAGTGGGGCAGAGGGATGAAGGCAGGGTGAGAGAGACACGGAGAGATCGCACGAAAGAAAGAGAGAGAAGGAGAGGGAGGGAGGGGAGAGACACAGGTGATGAGAGAGGGACAGAGGGAGAGAGAGCAAGAGGCAGAAATCAAGGCACGGACCTGGATAGGTAGAGAGAGAGAGGGAGAAGGAGAGAGAGGGAGGGAGGGAGGGAGGGGGTGATGGAGGGGGTGTATTACATAGAATTACATCGAATTTATACCAGAGATACAGGCCGTTCGGCCCCTCTGCTCCATGCCGGTGTTTCTGCTCCACACGAGCCTCCTCCCTCCCTCCTCCATCTCACCCTCTCACCATCTCCTTCTATTCCTCTCTCCCTCATGTGTTTATCCAGCTTCCCCTTAAATCCATCTACACTATTCACCTCAACTACTCCTTGTGGGAGCGAGTTCCACATTCTCACCACTCTCTGGGGAAAGAAGTTTCTCCTGAATTCCCCTATTGGATTTATTAGTGACTATCTTATATTTATGGCCCCGAGTTCTGGTCTCCCCCACAAGTGGAAACATCTTCTCTCCGTCTACCCTATCGAACCCTTTCATAATCTTAAAGACCTCGCTCAGGTCACCCCTCAGTCTTCTCTTTTCTGGAGAAAAGAGCCCCAGTCTGTTCAATCTTTCCTGATATGTAGAACCTCTCAGTTCCGGTATCATCCTTGTGAATCTTTTTTGCACCTTCTCCAGTGTCTCTATATCCTTTTTATAACATGGAGACCAGAAATGTGCACAGTGCTCCAAGTGTGGTCTAACCAGGGTATAAGGAGACCAGAACTGTGCACAGTGCTCCAAGTGTGGTCTAACCAAGGTATATGGAGACCAGAACTGTGCACAGTGCTCCAAGTGTGGTCGAACCAAGGTATATGGAGATGAGAACTGTGTCCAGAGCTCCAAGTGTTGTCTAAACAAGTCATATGGAGACCAGAACTGTGCACAGTTCTCCAAGTGTTGACTAACCATGGTATATGGAGACCAGAACTGTGCACAGTGCTCCAAGTGTGGTCTAACAAAGTAATGTGGAGACCAGAACTGTGCACAGTTCTCCAAGTGTTGACTAACCATGGTATATGGAGACCAGAACTGTGCACAGTGCTCCAAGTGTTGACTAACCATGGTATATGGAGACCAGAACTGTGCACAGTGCTCCAAGTGTGGTCTAACCAAGGTATATGGAGACCAGAACTGTGCACAGAACTCCAAGTGTTGACTAACCATGGTATATGGAGACCAGAACTGTGCACAGTACTGCAAGTGTGGTCTAACCAAGTTTTTGGAAATCAGAATTGTGCACAGTGCTCCAGGTTTGGTCTAACCAAGGTATATGGAGACCAGAACTGTGCACAGTGCTCCAAGTGTTGTCTAACCAAGGTATATGGAGACCAGAACCGTGCACAGTGCTCCAAGTGTGGTCTGACCAATTAATATGGTGACCAGAACTGTGCACAGTGCTCCAAGTGTGGTCTAACCAAGGTATATGGAGACCAGAATTGTGCACAGTACTCCAAGTGTTGTCTAACCAAGGTATATGCAGACCAGAACTGTGCACAGTACTGCAAGTGTGGTCAAACCAAATTATATCGAGACCAGAACTGTGCACAGTACTCCAAGTGTGGGCTGACCAATTTATAATGAGACCAGAAACCTCCCTCTCTCTCTCTCTCTCTCTCTCCCCCTCTCCCCCTCCTTCTCTCTCCCTACCTCACCATGTCTGTGCCTCGATTTCTGCCTCTTGCTCTCTCATCACCCGTGTCTCTCCCCTCCCTCCCTCTCCTTCTCTCTCTTTCTTTCGTGCGATCTCTCCGTGTCTCTCTCACCCTGCCTTCATCCCTCTGCCCCACTGGGTTAAACATTTCCCACTTTCTGAGCAGATTGTCGGTCTGTTAATCGTTTGCCTCTAAAACGGATCTGATCTGTGTGCAGTCGCCGGTCTGTCTGTAAATGTTTGGACAAGGTGTGAGGACCTGCCAGAAATGAACTGTTTCTGAATAAGAGAGAACAGCTCGCTGACATTCTGTGGGGACTGGACACAGCCCCTCAACTCCTGAGTGTACAGATATCACCAGTTTCAAACATTAAACACTGTTTCCAATTCCACAAACACCTTCTCTCACCATGTGCACACCCTGTCTGGGCAAAACACACTCACATACACACTCGCACACTCACTCACTCGCACACTCACTCACTCGCACACTCACTCACTCACACAATCACACTGTGTTCAGTGTGGGGACTATGTTCAGTGCAGGGACTGTGTTCAGTGTCGTTACTGTGTTCAGTGTCGGGACTGTGTTCAGTGTCGGGGCTGTGTTCAGTGTCGGGACTGTGTTCAGTGTCGGGACTGTGTTCAGTGTAAGGATTGTGTTCAGTGCAGGGACTGTGATCAGTGTCGGGGCTGTTTTCAGTGTAGGGACTGTGTTCAGTGGAGGGACTGTGTTCAGTGGAGGGACTGTGTTCAGTATCAGGACTGTGTTCAGTGTTGGGACTGTGTTCAGTGTAGGGACTGTGTTCAGTGTCGGGACTGTGTTCAGTGTAGGGACTGTGTTCATTATTGGGAATGTGTTCAGTGCAGGGACTGTGTTTAGTGTCGGGACTGTGTTCAGTGTCGGGACTGTGTTCAGTGTAGGGACTGTGTTCAGTGTATGGACTGTGTTCAGTGTGGGGACTATGTTCAGTGCAGGGACTGTGTTCAGTGTCGTTACTGTGTTCAGTGTCGGGACTGTGTTCAGTGTCGGGACTGTGTTCAGTGTAAGGATTGTGTTCAGTGCAGGGACTGTGATCAGTGTCGGGGCTGTTTTCAGTGTAGGGACTGTGTTCAGTGGAGGGACTGTGTTCAGTGGAGGGACTGTGTTCAGTATCAGGACTGTGTTCAGTGTTGGGACTGTGTTCAGTGTAGGGACTGTGTTCAGTGTCGGGACTGTGTTCAGTGTAGGGACTGTGTTCATTATTGGGAATGTGTTCAGTGCAGGGACTGTGTTTAGTGTCGGGACTGTGTTCATTGTCGGGACTGTGTTCAGTGTCGGGACTGTGTTCAGTGTAAGGATTGTGTTCAGTGCAGGGACTGTGATCAGTGTCGGGGCTGTTTTCAGTGTAGGGAATGTGTTCAGTGTCGGGACTGTGTTCAGTGGAGGGACTGTGTTCAGTATCAGGACTGTGTTCAGTGTTGGGACTGTGTTCAGTGTAGGGACTGTGTTCAGTGTCGGGACTGTGTTCAGTGTAGGGACTGTGTTCATTATTGGGAATGTGTTCAGTGTAGGGACTGTGTTTAGTGTCGGGACTGTGTTCAGTGTCGGGACTGTGTTCAGTGTAAGGATTGTGTTCAGTGTCGGGACTGTGTTCAGTGCAGGGACTGTGTTCAGTGTCGGGTCTGTGTTCAGTGTCGGGACTGTGTTCAGTGCAGAGACTGTGTTCAGTGCAGGGACTGCGTTCAGTGTAGCGTCTGTGTTCAGTGTCGCGACTGTGTTCAGTGTCGGGACTGTGTTCAGTGCAAGGATTGTGTTCAGTGTCGGGACTGTGTTCAGTGCAGGGGCTGTGTTCAGTGCAGGGACTGTGTTCAGTGCAGGGACTGCGTTCAGTGTCGGGACTGTGTTCAGTGTCGGGACTGTCTTCAGTGCAGGGACTGTGTTCAGTGCAGGGACTGCGTTCAGTGTAGGGACTGTGTTCAGTGTCGGGACTGTGTTCAGTGCAGGGGCTGTGCACAGTGTAGGGACTGTGTTCAGTGTAGGGGCTGTGTTCAGTGCAGGGACTGTGTTCAGTGCAGGGACTGTGTTCAGTGCAGGGACTGCGTTCAGTGTCGTTACTGTGTTCAGTGCAGGGACTGTGTTCAGTATCAGGACTGTGTTCAGTGTTGGGACTGTGTTCAGTGTAGGGACTGTGTTCAGTGTCGGGACTGTGTTCAGTGCAGGGACTGTGTTCAGTATCAGGACTGTGTTCAGTGTTGGGACTGTGTTCAGTGTAGGGACTGTGTTCAGTGTCGGGACTGTGTTCAGTGTAGGGACTGTGTTCATTATTGGGAATGTGTTCAGTGCAGGGACTGTGTTTAGTGTCGGGACTGTGTTCAGTGTCGGGACTGTGTTCAGTGTAAGGATTGTGTTCAGTGTCGGGACTGTGTTCAGTGCAGGGACTGTGTTCAGTGTCGGGTCTGTGTTCAGTGTCGGGACTGTGTTCAGTGCAGAGACTGTGTTCAGTGCAGGGACTGCGTTCAGTGTAGCGTCTGTGTTCAGTGTCGCGACTGTGTTCAGTGTCGGGACTGTGTTCAGTGCAAGGATTGTGTTCAGTGTCGGGACTGTGTTCAGTGCAGGGGCTGTGTTCAGTGCAGGGACTGTGTTCAGTGCAGGGACTGCGTTCAGTGTCGGGACTGTGTTCAGTGTCGGGACTGTCTTCAGTGCAGGGACTGTGTTCAGTGCAGGGACTGCGTTCAGTGTAGGGACTGTGTTCAGTGTCGGGACTGTGTTCAGTGCAGGGGCTGTGCACAGTGTAGGGACTGTGTTCAGTGTAGGGGCTGTGTTCAGTGCAGGGACTGTGTTCAGTGCAGGGACTGTGTTCAGTGCAGGGACTGCGTTCAGTGTCGGGACTGTGCTCAGTGTAGGGACTGTGTTCAGTGCAGGGACTGTGTTCAGTGCAGGGACTGTGTTCAGTGCAGGGACTGCGTTCAGTGTAGGGACTGTGCTCAGTGTAGGGGCTGTGTTCAGTGCAGGGACTGTGTTCAGTGCAGGGACTGTGTTCAGTGCAGGGACTGCGTTCAGTGCAGGTACTGTGCACAGTGTAGGGAGTGTGGTCAGTGTTGGGACAGATTGCCGCCTCTATCCTGAACACAGTCCCTACGCTGAACACAGTCCCTACACTGAATATTTAAGATCTATTTAAATTTTGATTCCCGTTAATGTCGCCCTTAGTTGTTGGACTGTCCCTTTAAATGCCCGAGATGGGGCCACTCCCCGTGTGGGTGAGTATAAATTGCAGTAAACTCTCTGTATCTGGACACTGAGCTTCTGTACTCCAGCCGTCTGATCCTGACTCTGAGCCACTCAGTGGAAGATGAAGAAGGTTCTGCTCCTGGTCCTTGGAGTCCTGGTGCTGGCTCAGCCCATCGCTGTCCAAAGTGGGCTCTCTCCAAGGTCTTTTGGAGGTCAGTAAATCACCCACTGGACAATCAATCCAGGAAATCAAGAGCCCGTCTCCGGCCAGTGCTGAGGGAGCGGGTGTGAGCTGGACCAGTGACACAGAGGGGACAATTTGTCTCAGTCCCTGGGGGAATGGGGAGAGGGAAATCTGCCAGTTCCTGCTTCCAGTCATTGCACAGTGAGAGGGAAAAGTGAGGGATTCAGGCTTTGGAGAAAGGAAAGAGAGAGAGAGAGAGAGAGAGAAAGAGCGAGAGAGAAAGAGAGGGAGAGAGAGAGAAAGAAGGATCCTCCATTTACATGGCGTCTTTCATCTCCCTCAGGATGTCCCAAAGCCCTCTACAGCCAATGAAGTCCTCTTACAGGAGTGGTCACTGTTGTAATGTGGGAAACGTGTCAGCCAATTTGCGCACAGCAGGATCCCACAAACAGCAATGTGAGAATGACCCAGATCATCTGTTTTTAGTGATGTTGGTTGAGGGATAAATATCGGCCCCAGGACACCGGGGAGAACTCCCCCCTGCTCTTCTTCCAATAGTGGCCGTGGGATTTTACGTCTACCCGAGAGGGCAGACGGGGCCCTCGGTTTAACGTCTCAACCGAAAACATGATAGTCTTATCATCAAGATTGAAGCCCATGGAACAAAGGGGGCAGGAGCAGCACGGATACAGAATTGGCGAAGTGACAGGAAACAGAGAGTAGTGGTGAACGGTTGTTTTTGGGACTGGAGGGAGGTGTACAGTGGTGTTCCCCAGGGCTCGGTGCTGGGACCACTGCTTCTCTTGATATATATTAATGACTTGGACAGGATACAACTTCCAAATTTGCAGATGACACAAAACTTGGAAGGGTAGTGAACAGTGAGGAGAATAGTGATAGACTTCAAGAGGAGATAGACAGGCTGGTGGAATGGGCGGACACGTGGCAGATGGAATTTAACACAGAAAAATGCGAGGTGATACATTTTGGTGTGAAGAACGAGGAGAGACAATATAAACTAGAGGGTACAATTCTAAAAGGGGTGCAGGAACAGAGAGATCTGGGGGTATATGTACACAAATCGTTGAAGGTGGCAGGGCAGGTTGAGAAAGTGTTTAAAAAAGCAGACGGGATCCTGGGCTTTATAAATAGAGGCAGAGAGTACAAAAGCAAGGAAGTCTTGATGAACCTTTATAAAACACTGGTTCGGCCACAACTGGAGTATTGTGTCCAGTTCTGGGCACCGCACTTTAGGAAAGATGTGAAGGCCTCAGAGAGGGTGCAGAAGAGATTTACCAGAATGATTCCAGGGATGAGGGACTTTAGTTCCGTGGACAGACTGGAGAAGCTGGGGTTGTTCTCCTTGGAACAGAGACGGTTGCGAGGAGATTTGATCGAGGTGTTCAAAATCATGAAGGGTCCAGACAGAGTAGATAGAGAGAAACTGTTCCCATTGGTGGAAGGGTCAAGGACCAGAGGACACAGATTTAAGGTGATTGGCAAAAGAACCAAAGGTGAGATGAGGAGAAACTTTTTTACCCAGCGAGTGGTGAGGATCTGGAATGCACTGCCCGAGGGGCTGGTGGAGGCAGATTCAATCATGGCCTTCAAAAGGGAACTGGATGAGTCCTTGAATGGAAAAATTTGCAGGGGCTACGGGGAAAGGGCGGGGGAGTGGGATTGGCTGGATTGCACTCGCTACGATTCTGTGATTCTATGAAAGACGGCACCTCCGACAGTGCAGCACTCCCTCAGGACTGACCCTCCGATAATGCAGCGCTCCCTCAGTACTGACCTTCCGACAGTGCGGCGCTCCCTCAGTACTGACCCTCCGATAGTGCAGCACTCCCTCAGTACTGACCCTCCGATAGTGCAGCACTCCCTCAGTACTGACCCTCCGACAGTGCGGCGCTCCCTCAGTACTGACCCTCCGACAGTGCAGAGCTCCCTCAGTACTGACCCTCCGACAGTGCGGCGCTCCCTCAGTACTGACCCTCCGACAGTGCAGCACTCCCTCAGTACTGACCCTCCGACAGTGCGGCGCTCCCTCAGGACTGAACTTTCCATTTTGGTGAAACTCAATATCGGGCAGGGTGGAGAACGGGAGGTCGATATAAAATCAGACATTTCCCACCATCAAAATTCGTCAAAGTTACGTGAGGCATAGAACAGAGAATTTATGTCAAACGTGTATTCAACCTTGGTTAGACCACACTTGGAGCACTGTGCACAGTTCTGGTCTCCATATATCTTGGTTAGACCACACTTGGAGCACTCTGCACAGTTCTGGTCTCCATATACCTTGGTTAGACCACACTTGGAGCACTGTGCACAGTTCTGGTCTCCATATACCTTGGTTAGACCACACTTGGAGCACTGTGCACAGTTCTGGTCTCCATATACCTTGGTTAGACCACACTTGGAGCACTCTGCACAGTTCTGGTCTCCATATACCTTGGTTAGACCACACTTGGAGCACTCTGCACAGTTCTGGTCTCCATATACCTTGGTTAGACCACACTTGGAGCACTGTGCACAGTTCTGGTCTCCATATACCTTGGTTAGACCACACTTGGAGCACTGTGCACAGTTCTGGTCTCCATATACCTTGGTTAGACCACACTTGGAGCACTCTGGACAGTTCTGGTCTCCATATACCTTGGTTAGACCACACTTGGAGCACTCTGCACAGTTGTGGTCTCCATATACCTTGGTTAGACCACACTTGGAGCACTCTGCACAGTTCTGGTCTCGATATTATAAAAAGGATTTCGAGGCACTGAAGACGGTGTGAAAAAGATTTACAAGGATGAAACCAGAACTGAGAGGTTTTACCTATTAGGAAAGATTGAACAGACTGGGGCTCTTCTCTCTGGAAAAGAGAAGACTGAGGGGTGACCTGATCGAGGTCTTTAAGATTATGAAAGGGTTCGATAGGGTAGACGTAGAGAAGATGTTTCCACTTGTGGGGGAGACCAGAACTCAGGGCCATAAATACAAGATAGTCACTAATAAATCCAATAGGGGAATTCAGGAGAAACTTCTTTCCCCAGAGAGTGGTGAGAATGTGGAACTCGCTCCCACAAGGAGTAGTTGAGGTGAATAGTGTGGATGGATTTAAGGGGAAGCTGGATAAACACATGAGGGAGAGAGGAAAAGAAGGAGATGGTGAGAGGGTGAGATGGAGTAGGGAGGGAGGAGGCTCGTGAGGAGGATAAACACCGGGATAGACCAGTTGGGCTGAATGGCCTGTTTCTGTGCTGTGAATTCTATGTAATTCTGTGTAAATACTGCCCACGCCCGCCTCCTCCGCACCCCCCGTCCCACCTGACTGTAACACTGAGAGACTCGGCTCGGTCCGTCCCTGGTGGTCTCCCCACTTTCCCCGCACAGAACGATGGATGAACGACCTCTTCCTTTACTGATTTCAGGTTCGATATTTGGATGTGATTCGAATGGAGGGCACTGCACACGTCAACTGTGTGCGGCCAACGAGCTCACTTTGTACCGTCTGTGTATCTGGGGAAACGTATGCTGCGTCCCGAAGAAAGGTTAGGACTGAGATGGATCCCGCTGTGAGACCCGTCCGAGGTTCCAACAGAAGCCAACTTTAATTGAGGCTGCGTTTGATGGTGTGGGCCCCGTGACCCCTGACCCTTGTACTGCTGCAATCAGAAATAAAAGTCACTGCATTGATCAAAGTTTCATATCCGTGTTCTGTTTCTCCTCAGCATTGACTCCGATATTTACGGGGAGGCGGAGAAGGGCGCGGGGAGGAAGTGTGGTCTAACCAAGGTATATGGAGACCAGAACTGTGCACAGTGCTCCAAGTGTGGTCTAACCAAGGTATATGGAGACCAGAACTGTGCACAGTGCTCCAAGTGTGGTCTCACCAAGGTATATGGAGACCAGAACTGTGCACAGTGCTCCAAGTGTGGTCTAACCAAGGTATATGGAGACCAGAACTGTGCACAGTGCTCCAAGTTTGGTCTCACCAAGGTATATGGAGACCAGAACTGTGCACAGTGCTCCAAGTGTGGTCTAACCAAGGTATATGCAGACCAGAACTGTGCACAGTGCTCCAAGTGTGGTCTAACAAAGGTATATGGAGACCAGAACTGTGCACAGTGCTCCAAGTGTGGTCCAACCAAGGTATATGGAGACCAGAACTGTGCACAGTGCTCCAAGTGTGGTCTAACCAAGGTATATGGAGACCAGAACTGTGCACAGTGCTCCAAGTGTAGTCTTACCAAGGCATATGGAGACCAGAACTGTGCACAGTGCTCCAAGTGTGGTCTAACCAAGGTTTGTGGAGACCAGAACTGTGCACAGTGCTCCAAGTGTGGCCTAACCAAGGCATATGGAGACCAGAACTGTGCACAGTGCTCCAAGTGTGGTCTAACCAAGGTATATGGAGACCAGAACTGTGCACAGTGCTCCAAGTGTGGTCTAACCAAGGTATATGGAGACCAGAACTGTGCACAGTGCTCCAAGTGTGGTCTAACCAAGGTTCTATACAATTTGAACATAACTTCTCTGCTTTTCAATTCTATCCCTCTGGAAATGAACCCAGTGTTTGATTTGCCTTTTTTTATGGCCTTATTAACCAGCGTCTCTACTTTTGGTGATTTGTGTATCTGTACCCCCAGATCCCTCTGCTCCTCTCCCCCATTTAGACTCTTATTATCCAATCAGTGTGTGGCCTCCTTATTCTTCCCACCAAAATGCACCACCTCACACTTATCTATATTGAAATTCATTTCCCAATTCCACGCCCATTCTGTACGTTTATTAATATCCTCTTGTATTTTGACCCATTCTTCCTGTGTATTAACGACACCCCCCAATTTGTTATCGTCGGCAAATTGTGAAATTGTACTTCTGATTCCTGAGTCCAAATCGTTGATGTAAATTGTGAACAACAGTGGTCCCAGTACCGATCCCTGTGGAACACCACTTCCCAACTTTTTCCGGTCTGAGTAACTATCCTTAACCCCTACTCTCTGTTTTCCTCTCTCTCCCTCTCTCTATCTCCCCTCTCTCCCTCTCCTTCTCTCTCTCCCTTTCCATCTCTCTCTCTCTCTCTCTCCCCCTCTCCCCCTCCTTCTCTCTCCCTCTCCTATCCATGTCTGTGCCTCAATTTCTGCCTCTTGCTCTCTCTCCCTCTGTCCCTCTCTCATCACCTGTGTCTCTCCCCTCCCTCCCTCTCCTTCTCTCTCTTTCTTTCGTGCAATCTCTCCGTGTCTCTCTCACCCTGCCTTCATCCCTCTGCCCCACTGGGTTAAACATTTCCCACTTTCGGAGTAGATTGTCGATCTGTTAATCGTTTGCCTCTAAAAAGGAACTGATCTGTGTGCAGTCGCCGGTCTGTCTGTAAATGTTTGGACAAGGTGTGAGGACCTGCCAGAAATGAACTGTTTCTGAATAAGAGAGAACAGCTCGCTGACATTCTGTGGGGACTGGACACAGCCCCTCAACTCCTGAGTGTACAGATATCACCAGTTTCAAACATTAAACACTGTTTCCAATTCCACAAACACCTTCTCTCACCATGTGCACACCCTGTCTGGGCAAAACACACTCACATACACACTCACACACACACTCACTCGCACACTCACTCACTCACACACTCACTCACTCGCACAATCACACTGTGTTCAGTGCAGGGACTGTGTTCAGTGTCGGGACTGTGTTCTGTGCAGGGACTGTGTTCAGTGTCGGGACTGTGTTCAGTGCAGGGGCCGTGTTCAGTGTATGGACTGTGTTCAGTGTATGGACTGTGTTCAGTGTAGGGACTGTGTTCAGTGTATGGACTGTGTTCAGTGCAGGGACTGTGTTCAGTGTAGGGACTGTGTTCAGTGTATGGACTGTGTTCAGTGTCGGGGCTGTGTTTAGTGTCGGGACTGTGTTCAGTGTAAGGACTGTGTTTAGTGTCGGGACTGTGTTCAGTGTTGGGACTGTGTTTAGTGTCGGGACTGTGTTCAGTGTAGGGACTGTGTTCAGTGTATGGACTGTGTTCAGTGTAGGGACTGTGTTTAGTGTCGGGACTGTGTTCAGTGTAAGGACTGTGTTTAGTGTCGGGACTGTGTTCAGTGTAGGGACTGTGTTCAGTGTCGGGACTGTGTTCAGTGTAAGGACTGTGTTTAGTGTCGGGACTGTGTTCAGTGTATGGACTGTGTTCAGTGTATGGACTGTGTTCAGTGTCGGGACTGTGTTCAGTGTATGGACTGTGTTCAGTGTAGGGACTGTGTTCAGTGTCGGGACTGTGTTCAGTGTAGGGACTGTGTTTAGTGTCGGGACTGTGTTTAGTGTCGGGACTGTGTTCAGTGTATGGACTGTGTTCAGTGTCTGGACTGTGTTCGGTGTAGGGACTGTGTTCAGTGTATGGACTGTGTTCAGTGTAGGGACTGTGTTCAGTGTATGGACTGTGTTCAGTGTAGGGATTGTGTTCAGTGTCGGGACTGTGTTCAATGTATGGACTGTGTTCAGTGTAGGGACTGTGTTCAGTGTCGGGACTGTGTTCAGTGTCGGGACTGTGTTCAGTGTATGGACTGTGTTCAGTGTGGGGACTGTGTTCAGTGTATGGACTGTGTTCAGTGTAGGGACTGTGTTCAATGTATGGACTGTGTTCAGTGTATGGACTGTGTTCAGTGTATGGACTGTGTTCAGTGTATGGACTGTGTTCAGTGTAGGGACTGTGTTCAGTGTATGGACTGTGTTCAGTGTATGGACTGTGTTCAGTGTAGGGACTGTGTTCAGTGTATGGACTGTGTTCAGTGTATGGACTGTGTTCAGTGTATGGACTGTGTTCAGTGTAGGGACTGTGTTCAGTGTATGGACTGTGTTCAGTGTATGGACTGTGTTCAGTGTATGGACTGTGTTCAGTGTAAGGACTGTGTTCAGTGTCGGGACTGTGTTCAGTGTATGGACTGTGTTCAGTGTATGGACTGTGTTCAGTGTATGGACTGTGTTCAGTGTCGGGACTGTGTTCAGTGTATGGACTGTGTTCAGTGTGTGGACTGTGTTCAGTGTAAGGACTGTGTTCAGTGTATGGACTGTGTTCAGTGTATGGACTGTGTTCAGTGTATGGACTGTGTTCAGTGTAGGGACTGTGTTCAGTGTATGGACTGTGTTCAGTGTATGGACTGTGTTCAGTGTCGGGACTGTGTCGGGAGAATGTTTCTTTACGCAGCGAGTTGTGATGATCTGGAATTCACTGCCTGAAAGGTCGGTGGAAGCAGATTCAATAATAACTTTCAAAAGGGGAATTGAAGAAATACTTGAAAAGGTGTCCACAGAGCTGTGAGGAAAAAGCAGGGAGAGTGGGACTCAGTGGGCAGCACTCTCATAGAGCTAGCACCAGCACGATGGACAGAATGGCCTCCTGCAGTGCGGTATGATTCTTACTTTAATCACAACAAGCGATTGCTTTAAACCTTCATCTGCTCAATCCTTCCCTGGATCGGTCCCTCTGTTTATTAAAGAAACCTCTTGGGAGATTTATTTAAATTTTGATTCGAGTTAATGTCGCCCTTCGTTGTTGGACTGTCCCTTTAAATGCCCGAGATGGGGCCACTCCCCGTGTGGGTGAGTATAAATTGCAGTAAACTCTCTGTATCTGGACACCGAGCTTCTGTACTCCAGCCGTCTGATCCTGACTCTGAGCCACTCAGTGGAAGATGAAGAAGGTTCTGCTCCTGGTCCTTGGAGTCCTGGTGCTGGCTCAGCCCATCGCTGTCCAGAGTGGGCTCACTCCAACGTTTTATGGAGGTCAGTAAATCACCCACTGGACAATCAATCCAGGAAATCAAGAGCCCGTCTCCGGCCAGTGCTGAGGGAGCGGGTGTGAGCTGGACCAGTGACACAGAGGGGACAATTTGTCTCAGTACCTGGGGGAATGGGGAGAGGGAAATCTCCCAGTTCCTGCTTCCAGTCAATAGTCAGCGACCGGGAAAAGTGAGGGATTCAGGCTTTGGAGAAAGGAAAGTGAGAGAGAGAGAGAGAGAAAGAGAGAGAGAAAGGTAGAGAGAGAGAAAAAAAGAGAGGGAAATAGAGAGAAAGAAAGAGAGAGAGAGAGAAAGAGAGAGAGAGAAAGAGAGATAAGAAAGAGAGAGAGGGAAATAGAGAGAAAGAAAGAGAGGGAGAGAAAGATAGAGAGAGATAGAAAGAAAGGGAGAAAAAGAGTTAGAGAAAGAATGAGAAAGAGAGAAAGAAAGGTAGAGAGTGAGAAAGAGAGAGAGAGAGAAAGAATGAGATAGAGAGAATGAAAGAGAGAGGGAGAGATAGAAAGAAAGAGAGAGAGAGAGAAAGAGAGAGAGGGAGAGAGAGAAAGAGAGAGGGAAATAGAGAGAAAGAAAGAGAGAGAGAGAGAAAGAGAGAGAGAGAAAGAGAGATAAGAAAGAGAGAGAGGGAAATAGAGAGAAAGAAAGAGAGGGAGAGAAAGATAGAGAGAGATAGAAAGAAAGGGAGAAAAAGAGTTAGAGAAAGAATGAGAAAGAGAGAAAGAAAGGTAGAGAGTGAGAAAGAGAGAGAGAGAGAAAGAATGAGATAGAGAGAATGAAAGAGAGAGGGAGAGATAGAAAGAAAGAGAGAGAGAGAGAAAGAGAGAGAGGGAGAGAGAGAAAGAAGGATCCTTCTCCTTCAGTTAGACCACACTTGGAGCACTGTGCACAGTTGTGGTCTCCATATACCTTGGTTTGACCACACTTGGAGAACTGTGCACAGTTCTGGTCTCCATATACCTTGGTTAGATCACACTTGGTCCACTGTGCACAGTTCTGGTCTCCATATACCTTGGTTTGAAAACACATGGATTGTTGTGCACAGTTCTGGTCTCCATATTATAAAAAGGATATGGAGGCACTGGAGAAGGTGCAAAAAAGATTTACGAGGATGATACCAGAAATGAGAGGTTTTACCGATCAGGAAAGATTGAACAGACTGGGGCTCTTTTCTCCAGAAAAGAGAAGACTGAGGGGTGACCTGATCGAGGTCTTTAAGATTATGAAAGGGTTCGATAGGGTAGACGGAGAGAAGATGTTTTCACTTGTGGGGGAGACCAGAACTCGGGGCCATAAATATAAGATAGTCACTAATAAATCCAATAGGGGAATTCAGGAGAAACTTCTTTCCCCAGAGAGTGGTGAGAATGTGGAACTCGCTCCCACAAGGAGTAGTTGAGGTGAATAGTGTAGATGGATTTAAGGGGAAGCTGGATAAACACATGAGAGAGAGAGGAATAGAAGGAGATGGTGAGAGGGTGAGACGGAGTAAAGAGGGAGGAGGCTCGTGTGGAGCATAAACACCGGGATAGGCCAGTGGGGCCGAATGGCCTGTTTCTGTGCTGTAAATTCTATGTAATTCTGTGTAAATACTCCCCACACCCGCCTCCTCCGCACCCCCCGTCCCACCTGACTGTAACACTGAGAGACTCGGCTCGGTCCGTCCCTGGTGGTCTCCCCACTTTCCCCGCACAGAACGATGGACGAACGACCTCTTCCTTTACTGATTTCAGGTGCGATATTTGGATGTGATTCGCATGGAGGGCACTGCACAGCTCGAATATGCAAGGCTGACGAGTACAGTTTGTACAGCCTGTGTTTCTGGGGAAACGCGTGCTGCATCCCGATGACAGTTTCGGACTGAGATGGATCCCGCTGTGAGACCCGTCCGAGGTTCCAACAGAAGCCAACTTTAATTGAGGCTGCGTTTGAGGGTGCAGGCCCCGTGACCCCTGACCCTTGTACTGCTGCAATCAGAAATAAACCTCACTGCATTGATCAAAGTCTCATATCCGTGTCCTGTTTCTCCTCAGCATTGACTCCGATATTTACGGGGAGGCGGAGAAGGGAGGAGGGGCAGAGCGGTGGGGAGGGGAGGCCGAGAAAGGGCAGGGCCTCATTAACATCGCGTAGGCCCGTTCTCCCGCACGGCGACCGGTCGAACGGACAGCCTGCTCCTCCTGGGCCCACGAGGACTGCCGTAAAAGGCCCTCACCTTGTCCGTAAACCATCCCCGCCTCTCCACGGTCGGACACTATTACACAACTTGACAATGTTTAGAGTCAGAGACTGACCCAAACACGGGAGCAATCGGGAAATTAAACATCGGAACATCGAACATAGGAACAGGAGTCGGCCATTCAGCCCCTCGAGCCTGCTCCGCCATTTGATAAGATCATGGCTGATCTGTGATCTCACTCCATATCCCTGCCTTTGGCCCATATCCCTCAATACCTTTGGTTGCCAAAAAGCCTATCGATCTCAGATTTAAATTTAGCAATTGAGCTCGTATCAATTGCCGTTTGCGGAAGAGAGTTCCAAACTTCTACCACCCTTTGTGTGTAGAAATGTTTTCTAATCTCGCTCCTGAAAGGTCTGGCTCTAATTTTTAGACTGTGCCCCCTACTCCGAGAATCCCCAACCAGCGGAAATAGTTTCTCTCCATCCACCCTATCCGTTCCCCTTAATATCTTATAAACTTCGATCAGATCACCCCTTAACCTTCAAAACTCCAGAGAATACAACCCTAATTTGTGTAATCTCTCCTCGTAACTTAACCCTTGAAGTCCGGGTATCATTCTGGTAATCCTACGCTGCACTCCCTCCAAGGCCAATATGTCCTTCCGAAGGTGCGGTGCCCAGAACTGCTCACAGTCCTCCAGGTGCGGTCTAAACAGGGTTTTGTATAGCTGCAGCATAACTTCTGCCCCCTTGTACTCCAGTCCTCCGGATATCAAGGCCAGTGTTCCATGAGCCTTATTGATTATTTTCTGCACCTGATCATGACACTTCAATGATCGATGTACCTGAACCCCTAAGTCCCTTTGGACATCCACTGTTTTTAACTTTTTACCATTTAGAAAGTACCCTGTTCTATCCTTTTTTGGTCCAAAGTGGATGACCTCACATTTGTTTACATTGAATTCCATTTGCCACAGTTTTGCCCATTCACCTAATCTATCAATATCCCTTTGTAATTTTATGTTTTCATCTACACTGCTTCCAATGCCACCAATCTTTGAGTCATCGGCAAACTGAGATATGAGACAACAGATGTTAGGTTAACTGGTCTATAATTCCCAGCTTTCCCTCTCTCTCCTTTCTTAAAAAGCAGAGTGACATGTGCAATTTTCCAATCGAGAGGGACAGTTCCTGAATCCAGAGAACTTTGAAAGATCATAGTTAGGGCATCCACAATGTGCTCACCTACTTCCTTTAAAACCCTGGGATGGAAACCATCTGCTCCTGGGGATTTGTCACTCTTTGGTGCTATTATTTTCTTCATTACTGTTGCTTTACTTATGTTAATTTTATCGAGTCCTTGTCCCTGATTCAATATTAGTTTTCTTGGGATTTCCGGCATGCTCTCCTCTTTTTCTACAGTAAATACTGACGCAAAGTAATCGTTCAACATGTCCGCCATTTCCCCATTGTCAATGACAATATCCCCACTTCCAGTTTTTAAGGGGCCAACACTGCTCCTGACCACCCTCTTTTTCCTAATATAACTATAAAAGTTCTTCGTATTGGTTTCGATATCCCTTGCAAGTTTCTTTTCATACTCTCTTTTTGTAGCCCTTACTATCTGTTTTGTGACCCTTTGTTGATCTTTGTATCTTTCCCATTCGCCAGGATCTGTGCCATTTTGTTGCCTTTTTGTATGTCCTTTCCTTATGTCTTATACTGTCCCTTACCTCTTCAGTTGTCCATGGCTGTTTTTTTTGGCAAGTAGAGTTCTTGCCCCTCAGGGGTATAAACCATTTCTGTATCACGTTAAATGTTTCTTGAAACATTTCCCACTGATCATCAGTCGTTTTACCCATGAACAGATTTGCCCAGTTTACTGTGGACAGTCTCTGTCTCATCCCATTGAAGTCGGCCTTGCCCAAGTCTAGAATCTTAGCAGCTGATTCACTGTCTTCCCTTTCAAACACTACATTGAACTCGATCATGTTATGATCACTATTGGATAGATGTTCACGTACAGTTAAGCCGTTAACTAAATCTGCTTAATTACTCATTCAGGGGAGAGATTGTAGAGGGAGAGGGATAGATAGGGGGAGAGATTATCGAGGGAGAGATAGTGGAGAGATTGTAGAGGGAGAGATAGGGGAGAGATTGTAGAGGGAGAGATAGGGGAAAGGTTAGAGAGGGAGAGATAGAGATGGGGAGTGATTATAGAGGGAGAGGGAGAGATCGGGGAGAGATTATAGAGGGAGAGAGAGATGGGGGTGAGATAATGGAGGGAGAGGGAGAGTTAGGGAGAGATTATAGAGGGAGAGGGAGAGATGGGGAGAGATTATAGAGGGAGAGGTAGAGATAGGGGAGAGATTATCGAGGGAGAGAGAGAGATGGGGAGAGATTATAGAGGGAGAGAGAGAGATAGGGAGAGATTATAGAGGGAGAGGGAGATATAGGGGAGAGATTATAGAGAAGAGAGAGATGGGGGTGAGATTATAGAGGGAGAGGGAGAGATGGGGAGAAATTATAGAGGGAGAGGTAGAGATGGGGGAGAGATTTTAGAGGGAGAGAGAGAGATAGGGAGAGATTATAGAGAGAGAGGTAGAGATAGGGGAGAGATTATAGAGGGAGAAGGAGAGATAGGAGAGAGATTACAGAGGGAGAGGGAGAGATGGGGAGAGATTATAGAGGGAGAGGGAGAGATAGGAGAGATTATAGAGGGAGAGAGAGAGATGGGGAGAGATTATAGAGGGAGAGAGAGAGATGGGGAGAGATTATAGAGGGAGAGAGAGAGATAGGGAGAGATTATAGAGGGAGAGGTAGAGATAGGGGTGAGATTATAAAGGGAGAGGGAGAGATCGTGGAGAGATTATCGAGGGAGAGAGAGATGGGGGTCAGATTATAGAAGGAGAGGGAGAGTTAGGGAGAGATTATAGAGGGAGAGGGAGAGACAGGGGAGAGATTATAGAGGGAGAGGGAGAGATGGGGGAGAGATTATAGAGGGAGAGGTAGAGATAGGGGAGTGATTATAGAGGGAGAGGGAGAGATAGGGGAGAGATTACAGAGGGAGAGAGAGAGATGGGGAGAGATTATAGAGGGAGAGAGAGAGATAGGGAGAGATTATAGAGTGAGAGGTAGAGATGGGGGTGAGATTATAGAGGGAGAGGGAGAGATAGGGAGAGATTATAGAGGGAGAGGGAGAGATGGTGAGAGGTTATAGAGGGAGAAGGAGAGATAGGGAGAGATTATAGAGGGAGAGGGAGAGATAGGGAGAGATTATAGAGGGAGAGAGAGAGATGGGGAGAAATTATAGAGGGAGAGGGAGAGATAGGAGAGAGATTACAGAGGGAGAGGGAGAGATGGGGAGAGATTATAGAGGGAGAGGTAGAGATCGGGGAGAGATTGTAGAGGGAGAGAGAGAGATGGGGAGAGATTATAGAGGGAGAGAGAGAGATAGGGAGAGATTATAGAGGGAGAGGGAGATATAGGGGAGAGATTATAGAGAAGAGAGAGATGGGGGTGAGATTATAGAGGGAGAGGGAGAGATGGGGAGAAATTATAGAGGGAGAGGTAGAGATGGGGAGAAATTATAGAGGGAGAGAGAGAGATAGGGAGAGATTATAGAGAGAGAGGTAGAGATAGGGGAGAGATTATAGAGGGAGAGAGAGAGATGGGGAGAAATTATAGAGGGAGAGGGAGAGATAGGAGAGAGATTACAGAGGGAGAGGGAGAGATGGGGAGAGATAAGAGAGGGAGAGGTAGAGATGGGGAGAGATTATTGAGGGAGAGGGAGAGATGGGGAGAAATTATAGAGGGAGAGAGAGAGATGGGGAGAAATTATAGAGGGAGAGGGAGAGATAGGAGAGAGATTACAGAGGGAGAGGGAGAGATGGGGAGAGATTATAGAGGGAGAGGG
Source organism: Heptranchias perlo (assembly GCF_035084215.1). Taxonomy (NCBI): domain Eukaryota; kingdom Metazoa; phylum Chordata; class Chondrichthyes; order Hexanchiformes; family Hexanchidae; genus Heptranchias; species Heptranchias perlo. Next base: position 487,135 of record NW_027138828.1, on the reverse strand, counting down.
AGAGATAGGAGAGATTATAGAGGGAGAGAGAGAGATGGGGAGAGATTATAGAGGGAGAGAGAGAGATGGGGAGAGATTATAGAGGGAGAGAGGGAGATAGGGAGAGATTATAGAGGGAGAGGTAGAGATAGGGGTGAGATTATAGAGGGAGAGGGAGAGATCGTGGAGAGATTATCGAGGGAGAGAGAGATGGGGGTCAGATTATAGAAGGAGAGGGAGAGTTAGGGAGAGATTATAGAGGGAGAGGGAGAGACAGGGGAGAGATTATAGAGGGAGAGGGAGAGATGGGGGAGAGATTATAGAGGGAGAGGTAGAGATAGGGGAGTGATTATAGAGGGAGAGGGAGAGATAGGGGAGAGATTACAGAGGGAGAGAGAGAGATGGGGAGAGATTATAGAGGGAGAGAGAGACATAGGGAGAGATTATAGAGGGAGAGGTAGAGATGGGGGTGAGATTATAGAGGGAGAGGGAGAGATAGGGAGAGATTATAGAGGGAGAGGGAGAGATGGTGAGAGATTATAGAGGGAGAGGTCGAGATAGGGGAGAGATTACAGAGGGAGAGGTAGAGATGGGGAGAGATTATAGAGGGAGAGAGAGAGATGGGGAGAAATTATAGAGGGAGAGGGAGAGATAGGAGAGAGATTACAGAGGGAGAGGGAGAGATTGGGTGAGATTATAGAGAGAGATCGAGATAGGGGAGAGATTATAGAGGGAGAGGTAGAGATGGGGAGAGATTATAGAGGGAGAGAGAGATGGAGAGAGATTATAGAGGGAGAGAGAGAGATGGAGAGAGATTATAGAGGGAGAGAGAGAGATGGGGAGAAATTATAGAGGGAGAGGGAGAGATAGGAGAGAGATTACAGAGGGAGAGGGAGAGATTGGGTGAGATTATAGAGAGAGATCGAGATAGGGGAGAGATTATAGAGGGAGAGGTAGAGATGGGGAGAGATTATAGAGGGAGAGAGAGATAGGGAGAGATTATAGAGGGAGAGGTAGAGATAGGGGTGAGATTATAGAGGGAGAGGGAGAGATCGTGGAGAGATTATCGAGGGAGAGAGAGATGGGGGTCAGATTATAGAAGGAGAGGGAGAGTTAGGGAGAGATTATAGAGGGAGAGGGAGAGACAGGGGAGAGATTATAGAGGGAGAGGGAGAGATGGGGGAGAGATTATAGAGGGAGAGGTAGAGATAGGGGAGTGATTATAGAGGGAGAGGGAGAGATAGGGGAGAGATTACAGAGGGAGAGAGAGAGATGGGGAGAGATTATAGAGGGAGAGAGAGAGATAGGGAGAGATTATAGAGGGAGAGGTAGAGATGGGGAGAGATTATAGAGGGAGAGAGAGAGATGGGGAGAAATTATAGAGGGAGAGGTAGAGATGGGGGTGAGATTATAGAGGGAGAGGGAGAGATAGGGAGAGATTATAGAGGGAGAGGGAGAGATGGTGAGAGATTATAGAGGGAGAGGTCGAGATAGGGGAGAGATTATAGAGGGAGAGGTAGAGATGGGGAGAGATTATAGAGGGAGAGAGAGAGATGGGGAGAAATTATAGAGGGAGAGGGAGAGATAGGAGAGAGATTATAGAGGGAGAGGGAGAGATGGTGAGAGATTATAGAGGGAGAGGTCAAGATAGGGGAGAGATTATAGAGGGAGAGGTAGAGATGGGGGTGAGATTATAGAGGGAGAGGGAGAGATAGGGAGAAATTATAGAGGGAGAGGGAGAGATGGTGAGAGATTATAGAGGGAGAGGTAGAGATGGGGTGAGATTATAGAGGGAGAGGGAGAGATAGGGAGAGATTATAGAGGGAGAGGGAGAGATGGTGAGAGATTATAGAGGGAGAGGGAGAGATAGGGGAGAGATTATAGAGGGAGAGGTAGAGATGGGGGTGAGATTATTGAGGGAGAGGGAGAGATAGGGAGCGATTATAGAGGGAGAGGGAGAGATGGTGAGAGATTATAGAGGGAGAGGTCGAGATAGGGGAGAGATTATAGAGGGAGAGGTAGAGATGGGGAGAGATTATAGAGGGAGAGAGAGAGATGGGGAGAAATTATAGAGGGAGAGGGAGAGATAGGAGAGAGATTACAGAGGGAGAGGGAGAGATGGGGAGAGATTATAGAGGGAGAGGTAGAGATGGGGAGAGATTATAGAGGGAGAGAGAGATGGGGAGAAATTATAGAGGGAGAGGGAGAGATAGGAGAGAGATTAAAGAGGGAGAGGGAGAGATGGGGAGAGATTATAGAGGGAGAGGTAGAGATGGGGAGAGATTATAGAGGGAGAGAGAGATGGGGAGAAATTATAGAGGGAGAGGGAGAGATAGGAGAGAGATTAAAGAGGGAGAGGGAGAGATGGGGAGAGATTATAGAGAGAGATCGAGAATTAGGTGAGAGATTATAAAAGGACATGGAGAGATTAGGGAGAGAATATTTTCCTGCATGGATTTACATGGAATTTGCAGCACAGAAACAGGCCATTCGGCCCCACTGGTCTATCCTGGTGTTTGTGCTCCACACGAGCCTCCTCCCTCCCTACTCCATCTCACCCTATCACCATCTCCTTCTATTCCTCTCTCCCTCATGTGTTTATCCAGCTTCCCCTTCAATCCATCTGCACTATTCACCTCAACTACTCCTTGTGGGAGCGAGTTCCACATTCTCACCACTCTCTGGGGAAAGAAGTTTCTCCTGAATTCCCTATTGGATTTATTAGTGACGATCTTATATTTATGGCCCCTAGTTCTGGTCTCTTCCCCACAAGTGGAAAGATCTTCTCTACGTCTACCCTATCTAATGGGGATGTTCGCTGATGATTGCACAGTGTTCAGTTCCATTCGCAACCCCTCAGATAATGAAGCAGTCCGAGCCCGCATGCAGCAAGAACTGGACAACATCCAGACTTGGGCTGATAAGTGGCAAGTAACATTCACACGAGACAAGTGCCAGGCAATGACCATCTCCAACAAGAGAGAGTCTGACCACCTCCCCTTGACATTCAACAGCATTACCATCACCGAATCCCCCACCATCAACATCCTGGGGGTCACCATTGACCAGAAACTTAATTGGACCAGCCACATAAATACTGTGGCTACAAGAGCAGGTCAGAGGCTGGGTATTCTGTGGCGAGTGACTCACCTCCTGACTCCCCAAAGCCTTTCCACCATCTACAAGGCACAAGTCAGGAGTGTGATGGAATACTCTCCACTTGCCTGGATGAGTGCAGCTCCAACAACACTCAAGAAGCTCGACACCATCCAGGACAAAGCAGCCCACTTGATTGGCACCCCATCCACCACCCTAAACATTCACTCCCTTCACCACCGGCGCACCGTGGCTGCAGTGTGGACCATCCACAGGATGCACTGCAGCAACTCGCCAAGGCTTCTTCGACAGCACCTCCCAAACCCGCGACCTCTACTACCGAGAAGCACAAGAGCAGCAGGCACATGGGAACAACACCACCACCTGCACGTTCCCCTCCGAGTCACACACCATCCCGACTTGGAAATATATCGGCCGTTCCTCCATCGTCGCTGGGTTCAAATCCTGGAACTCCCTTCCTAACAGCACTGTGGGAGAACCTTCACCACACGGACAGCAGCGGTTCAAGAAGGCGGCTCACCACCACCTTCTCAAGGGGCAATTAGGGATGGGCAATAAATGACGGCCTCGCCAGCGACGCCCACATCCCATGAACGAATAAAAAATAAATTAAGAAAGGACAGAATTTGCTTTGGAGGTGGTTCAGAGAAGGTTCACTCGACTGATTCCTGGGATGAGGGGGTTATCTTATGAGGAAAGGTTGGGCCTGTACACACTGGAGTTTAGAAGAATGAGAGGTGATCTTATTGAAACATCGAAGATCCTGAGGGGACTTGAAGGGGGAGATGCTGAGAGGATGTTTCCCCTTGTGGGAGAGACCAGAACCAGGGGGACACAGGTTAAAAATGAGGGGTCTCCCATTTAAGAGGGAGATGAGGAGAAATGTTTTCTCTCAGAGGGTGGTGAGTGTGTGGAACTCCCTTCCCCAGAGAGCGGGGGAGGCAGGGTCAGTGAATATTATTAAGGCTGAGTTCGATAGAGTCCTGATTAACAAGGGAGTCAAAGGTTATAGTCGCTAGACGGGGATAGTAGGGTTGAGGACACAATCAGATCAGCCGTGATCTTATCAAATGGGAGAGCAGGATCGAGGGGCCGAGTGGCCTCCTCCTGCTCTTAATTCGTATGTTCGTTGTGTCGATGTTTATGATCTGTCTCGAGCAACAAAGACAGGGAGGAACAGAGGGAGAGAGAACAAGGGAGAGAATGAGAGACAAAGGATGAGAGGCTGACAGAGAAAGATAGAATCTGGCAATGAAAGGATCTCCTACACTGTCCCATCAAACACTCCCAGGGCAGGTACAGGGTTAGATACAGAGTAAAGCTCCCTCTACACTGTCCCATCAAACACTCCCAGGGCAGGTACAGGGTTAGATACAGAGTAAAGCTCCCTCCAAACTGTCCCATCAAACACTCCCAGGGCAGGTACAGGGTTAGATACAGAGTAAAGCTCCCTCTACACTGTCCAATCAAACACTCCCAGGGCAGGGACAGGGTTAGATACAGAGTAAAGCTCCCTCTACACTGTCCCGTCAAACACTCCCAGGGCAGGTACAGGGTTAGATACAGAGTAAAGCTCCCTCTACACTGTCCCATCAAACACTCCCAGGGCAGGTACAGGGTTAGATACAGAGTAAAGCTCCTTCTACACTGTCCCATCAAACACTCCCAGGGCAGGTTACAGGGTTAGATACAGAGTAAAGCTCCCTCTGCACTGTCCCGTCAAACACTCCCAGGGCAGGTACAGGGTCAGATACAGAGTAAAGCTCCCTCTACACTGTCCCATCAAACACTCCCAGGGCAGGTACAGGGTTAGATACAGAGTAAAGCTCCCTCTACACTGTCCCATCAAACACTCCCAGGGCAGGTACAGGGTTAGATACAGAGTAAAGCTCCCTCTACACTGTCCCGTCAAACACTCCCAGGGCATGTACAGGGTTAGATACAGAGTAAAGCTCCCTCTACACTGTCCCATCAAACTCTCCCATGGCCTTGGAGACCATGATCCCAAAGTGAGACAAGACACGGGCCTGAGACTGTGATCGAGGCGGTGAATTTTATTTCTGTGTACAGCCCGTTATTCAGACAGCAGTGAGACGGGGTCAGCGGCTTCGGGGGCCCCACACAATCGAGCAGAGCCTCCTTCCAATGCACAAAGGACTCATTCAGAGGCCACTTTGATGGCCTCGGCCGTTCGGAAATCCAAGATCACGAAATCAGTCCGTCTGCAACACGGTAAACCCCGTGGGCAGGGAGCCCCGATCTCCACCTCCCTCCTTCGACACGACTCTCTGCGGCACATTGCGGGGAGCATCTCACAGGTGTAACCGCCATCTGCAGTTAGAGTAGAGAATTAAATTGGAGACCGTCCTGTTCAGGGAGTGAGAGAGTCAAATCACAGGATCGCAGAAAGGAGGACACTCGGCCCATCGAGTCCATGCCGGCTCTCTCTACGAGAGCAATCCAGCCAGTCCCACTCCCCCGCCCTTTCCCCGTAGCCCCTGCAGATTTCGTCCCTTCAAGAACTTATCCAGTTCCCTTTTGAAGGCCATGATTGAATCTGCCTCCACCACCCCCTCGGGCAGTGCATTCCAGATCCTCACCACTCGCTGGGGAAAAAAGTTTCTCCTCATCTCACCTTTGGTTCTTTTGCCAATCACCTTAAATCTGTGTCCTCTGGTCCTTGACCCTTCCACCAATGGGAACAGTTTCTCTCTATCTACTCTGTCTGGACCCTTCATGATTTTGAACACCTCGATCAAATCTCCTCGCAACCGTCTCTGTTCCAAGGAGAACAACCCCAGCTTCTCCAGTCTGTCCACGGAACTAAAGTCCCTCATCCCTGGAATCATTCTGGTAAATCTCTTCTGCACCCTCTCTGAGGCCTTCACATCTTTCCTAAAGTGCGGTGCCCAGAACTGGACACAATACTCCAGTTGTGGCCGAACCAGTGTTTTATAAAGGTTCATCATGACTTCCTTGCTTTTGCACTCTCTGCCTCTTTTTATAAAGCCCAGGATCCCGTCTGCTTTTTTAACCACTTTCTTAACCTGCCCTGCCACCTTCAACGATTTGTGTACATATACCCCCAGATCTCTCTGTTCCTAATCCCCTTTTAGAATTGTACCCTCTAGTTTATATTGTCTCTCCTCGTTCTTCCCACCCAAATGTATCACCTCGCATTTTTCTGTGTTAAATTCCATCTGCCACGTGTCCGCCCATTCCACCAGCCTGTCTATCTCCTCTTGAAGTCTATCACTATCCTCCTCACTGTTCACTACCCTTCCAAGTCTTGTGTCATCTGCAAATTTGGAAGTTGTATCCTGTCCAAGTCATTAATATATATCAAGAGAAGCAGTGGTCCCAGCACCGAGCCCTGGGGAACACCACTGTACACCTCCCTCCAGTCCCAAAAACAACCGTTCACCACTACTCTCTGTTTCCTGTCACTTCACCAATTCTGTATCCGTGCTGCTCTTGCCCCCTTTATTCCATGGGCTTCAATCTTGATGATAAGACTCTCATGTTTTTGGATGAGACGTTAAACCGAGGGCCCCGTCTGCCCTCTCAGGTGGACGTAAAATCCCACGGCCACTATTGGAAGAAGAGCAGGGGGGAGTTCTCCCCGGTGTCCTGGGGCCGATATTTATCCCTCGACCAACATCACTAAAAACAGATGATCTGGGTCATTCTCACATTGCTGTTTGTGGGATCTTGCTGTGCGCAAATTGGCTGACACGTTTCCCACATTACAACAGTGACCACTCCTGTAAGAGGTCTTCATTGGCTGTAGAGGGCTTTGGGACATCCTGAGGGAGATGAAAGACGCCATGTAAATGGAGGATCCTTCTTTCTCTCTCTCTCTCTCTCTCTCTCTCTCCCTCTCTCTCTCTCTCTGTCTCTCTCTCTCTCTTTCTTTCTCTCTCACTCTCCCTCTTTCCCTCTCTCGATCTTTCTCTCTCTCCTTTTCTTTATCTCTATTTCCCTCTCTCTCATTCGTTCTCTCTCTTTTTCTCTCTCTCTTTCTTTCTCTCTCTCTCTATCTTTCTCTCTCTCTTTCTTTGTCTCTCTCTTTCTTTCTTTTTCTCTCTCTCTCTTTCTCACTCTCTACCTTTCTTTCTCTCTCTCTTTCTTTCTCTCTCTCTCTCTTTCTTTCTCTCTCTCTCTCTTTCTCTCTCTCTCTCTCTTTCTCTCTCTCTTTCATTCTTTTTCTCTCTCTCTTTCCCTCTCTCTCTTTCTCTCTCTCTCCATCTCTCTTTCTTCCTCTCTCTCTCCCTCTCTGTCTTTCTTTCTTTATCTCTATTTCCCTCTCTCTCTCTCTCTATCTCTCTTGCTCTCTCTCTCTCTTTCTTTCTCTCTCTTTCTCTCTCTCTATCTTTCTCTCTCTCTATTTCCCTCTCTCTCTTTCCCTCTCTATCTCTTCTGTTCTTTCTCTCTTCCTTTCTCTCTCTCTCTCTCTCTTTCCTTTCTCCAAAGACTGAATCCCTCACTTTTCCCTCTCACTGTGCAATGACTGGAAGCAGGAACTGGGAGATTTCCCTCTCCCCATTCCCCCAGGTACTGAGACAAATTGTCCCCTCTGTGTCACTGGTCCAGCTCACACCCGCTCCCTCAGCACTGGCCGGAGACGGGCTCTTGATTTCCTGGATTGATTGTCCAGTGGGTGATTTACTGACCTCCATAAAACCTTGGAGAGAGCCCACTTTGGACAGCGATGGGCTGAGCCAGCACCAGGACTCCAAGGACCAGGAGCAGAACCTTCTTCATCTTCCACTGAGTGGCTCAGAGTCAGGATCAGACGGCTGGAGTACAGAAGCTCGGTGTCCAGATACAGAGAGTTTACTGCAATTTATACTCACCCACACGGGGAGTGGCCCCATCTCGGGCATTTAAAGGGACAGTCCAACAACTGAGGGCGAGATTAACTGGAATCAAAATTTAATTGGATCTCCCAAGAGGTTTCTTTATTAAAGGGAGGGACCGATCCAGGGAAGGATTGAGCAGATGAAGGTTTAAAGCAATCGCTTGTTGTGATTAAGGAAAGAATCATACCGCACTGCAGGAGGCCATTCTGTCCATCGTGCTGGTGCTAGCTCTATGAGAGTGCTGCCCACTGAGCCCCACTCTCCCTGCTTTTTCCTCACAGCTCTGTGGACACCTTTTCAAGTATTTCTCCAATTCCCCTTTTGAAAGTTATTATTGAATCTGCTTCCAACGCCCTTTCAGGCAGTGAATTCCAGATCATCACAACTCGCTGCGTAAAAAAACATTCTCCCGACACAGTCCCGACACTGAACACAGTCCATACACTGAACACAGTCCATACACTGAACACAGTCCATACACTGAACACAGTCCCTACACTGAACACAGTCCATACACTGAACACAGTCCCGACACTGAACACAGTCCCGACACTGAACACAGTCCATACACTGAACACAGTCCATACACTGAACACAGTCCCTACACTGAACACAGTCCCTACACTGAACACAGTCCCTGCACTGAACACAGTCCATACACTGAACACAGTCCATACACCAAACACAGTCCATACACTAAACACAGTCCCTACACTGAACACAGTCCCGACACTGAACACAGTCCATACACTGAACACAGTCCATACACCAAACACAGTCCATACACTAAACACAGTCCCTACACTGAACACAGTCCCGACACGAAACACAGTCCCTACATTGAACACAGTCAATACACTGAACACAGTCCCTACACTGAACACAGTCCCTACACTGAACACAGTCCCTACACTGAACACAGTCCATACACTGAACACAGTCCCTACACTGAACACAGTCCCTACACTGAACACAGTCCATACACTGAACACAGTCCCGACACTAAACACAGTCCCTACACTGAACACAGTCCCTACACTGAACACAGTGTGATTGTGTGTGTGGGTGAGTGTGCGAGTGAGTGAGTGTGTGAGTGAGTGAGTGTGCGAGTGAGTGAGTGTGCGAGTGAGTGAGTGTGCGAGTGTGTATGTGAGTGTGTTTTGCCCAGACAGGGTGTGCACATGGTGAGAGAAGGTGTTTGTGGAATTGGAAACAGTGTTTAATGTTTGAAACTGGTGATATCTGTACTCTCAGGAGTTGAGGGGCTGTGTCCAGTCCCCACAGAATGTCAGCGAGCTGTTCTCTCTTATTCAGAAACAGTTCATTTCTGGCAGGTCCTCACACCTTGTCCAAACGTTTGCAGACAGACCGGCAACTGCACACAGATCAGATCCGTTTTAGAGGCAAACGATTAACAGACCGACAATCTGCTCAGAAAGTGGGAAATGTTTAACCCAGTGGGGCAGAGGGATGAAGGCAGGGTGAGAGAGACACGGAGAGATCGCACGAAAGAAAGAGAGAGAAGGAGAGGGAGGGAGGGGAGAGACACAGGTGATGAGAGAGGGACAGAGGGAGAGAGAGCAAGAGGCAGAAATCAAGACAAAGGCATGGATAGAGAGGGAGAGAGAAGGAGGGGGAGAGGGAGAGAGAGAGAGAGGGAAAGGGAAAGGGAGAAGAGAAAGAGAGGGAGAGAGAGAGAGGGAGGGAGAGAGAGAGAGGGAGGGAGAGAGTGAGAGAGAGGGAGAGGGAGAGCGAGGGAGAGAGAGGGAGAGAAGGAGTGAGAGAGAGGAAAACAGAGAGTAGGGGTTAAGGGTAGTTACTCAGACCGGAAAAAGTTGGGAAATGGTTTTCCACAGGGATCGGTACTGGGAACACTGTTGTTCACAATTTACATCAACGATTTGGACTCAGGAATCAGAAGTACAATTTCACAATTTGCCGACGATAACAAATTGGGGGGTGTCGTTAATACACAGGAAGAATGGGTCAAAATACAAGAGGATATCAATAAACGTACAGAATGGGCGTGTAATTGGGAAATGAATTTCAATGTAGATAAGTGTGAGGTGGTGCATTTTGGTGGGAAGAATAAGGAGGCCACACACTGATTGGATAATAAGAGTCTAAATGGGGGAGAGGAGCAGAGGGATCTGGGGGTACAGTGACACAAATCACCAAAAGTAAAGACATAGGTTAACAAGGCCATAAAAAAAGGCAAATCAAACACTGTGGTTCATTTCCAGAGGGATAGAATTGAAAAGCAGAGAAGTTATGTTAAACTTGTATAGAACCTTGGTTAGACCACACTTGGAGCATCGTGCACAGTTTTGGTCTCCATATACCTTGGTTAGACCAAACTTGGAGTACTGTGGACAGTTCTGGTCTCCATATACCTTGGTTAGACCACACTTGGAGCACTGTGCACAGTTCTGGTCTCCATGTACCTTGGTTAGACCACACTTGGAGCACTGTGCACAGTTCTGGTCTCCATATACCTTGGTTAGACCACACTTGGAGCACTGTGCACAGTTCTGGTCTCCATGTACCTTGGTTAGACCACACTTGGAGCACTGTGCACAGTTCTGGTCTCCATATACCTTGGTGAGACCACACTTGGAGCACTGTGCACAGTTCTGGTCTCCATATACCTTGGTTAGACCACACTTGGAGCACTGTGCAGAGTTCTGGTCTCCATATACCTTGGTTAGACCACACTTGGAGCACTGTGCACAGTTCTGGTCTCCATGTACCTTGGTTAGACCACACTTGGAGCACTGTGCACAGTTCTGGTCTCCATATACCTTGGTGAGACCACACATGGAGCACTGTGCACAGTTCTTGTCTCCATATACCTTGGTTAGACCACACTTGGAGCACTGTGCACAGTTCTGGTCTCCTTATACCTTGGTTAGACCACACTTGGAGCACTGTGCACAGTTCTGGTCTCCATATACCTTGGTTAGACTACACTTGGAGCACTGTGCACAGTTCTGGTCTCCATATACCTTGGTTAGACCACACTTGGAGCACTGTGCACAGTTCTGGTCTCCATATACCTTGGTTAGACCACACTTGGAGCACTGTGCACAGTTCTGGTCTCCATATACCTTGGTGAGACCACACTTGGAGCAATGTGCACAGTTCTGGTCTCCATATACCTTGGTTAGACCACACTTGGAGCACTGTGCACAGTTCTGGTCTCCATATACCTTGGTTCGACCACACTTGGAGCACTGTGCACAGTTCTGGTCTCCATATACCTTGGTTAGACCACACTTGGAGCACTGTGCACAGTTCTGGTCTCCATATACCTTGGTTAGACCACACTTGGAGCACTGTGCACACTTCTGTTCTCCATATTTTAAAAAGGATTTTGAGGTACTTGAGAAGGTGTAAAAAAATTTACAAGGATGAAACCAGAACTGAGAGGTTTTACACATCAGGAAAGATCGAACAGACTGGGGCTCTTTGCTCGAGAAAAGAGAAGACTGAGGGGTGACCTGATCGAGGTCTTTAAGATTATGAAAGGGTTCGATAGGGTAGACGTAGAGAAGATGTTTCCACTTGTGGGGGAGACCAGAACTCGGGGGCCATAAATATAAGATAGTCGCTCATCAATCCAATAGGGGAATTCAGGAGAAACTTCTTTCCCCAGAGAGTGGTGAGAATGTGGCACTCGCTCCCACAAGGAGTAGTTGAGGTGAATAGTGTAGATGGATGTAAGGGGAAGCTGGATAAACACATGAGGGAGAGAGGAATAGAAGGAGATGGTGAGAGGGTGAGATGGAGTAGGGAGGGAGGAGGCTCGTGTGGAGCATAAACACCGGGATAGACCAGTGGGGCCGAATGGCCTGTTTCTGTGCTGTAAATTCTATGTAATTCTGTGTAAATACTCCCCACGCCCGCCTCCTCCGCACCACCCGTCCCACCTGACTGTAACACTGAGAGACTCGGCTCGGTCCGTCCCTGGTGGTCTCCCCACTTTCCCCGTACAGAACGATGGACGAACGACCTCTTCCTTTACTGATTTCAGGTTCGATATTTGGATGTAATTCAAAAGGAGGGCACTGCATAGGTCAACTGTGTGCGGCCAACGAGCTCACTTTGTACCGTCTGTGTATCTGGGGAAAATTATGCTGCGTCCCGAAGAAAGGTTAGGACTGAGATGGATCCCGCTGTGAGACCCGTCCGAGGTTCCAACAGAAGCCAACTTTAATTGAGGCTGCGTTTGATGGTGTAGGCCCCGTGACCCCTGACCCTTGTATTGCTGCAATCAGAAATAAAAGTCACTGCATTGATCAAAGTCTCAAATCCGTGTCCTGTTTCTCCTCAGCATTGACTCCGATATTTACGGGGAGGCGGAGAAGGGCGCGGGGAGCAAGTGTGGTCCAACCAAGGTATATGGAGACCAGAACTGTGCACAGTGCTCCATGTGTGGTCTAACCAAGGTATATGGAGACCAGAACTGTGCACAGTGCTCCAAGTGTGGTCTAACCAATGTATATGGAGACCAGAACTGTGCACAGTGCTCCAAGTGTGGTCTACCCAAGGTATATGGAGACCAGAACTGTGCACAGTGCTCCAAGTGTGGTCTAACCAAGGTATATGGAGACCAGAACTGTGCACAGTGCTCCAAGTGTGGTCTACCCAAGGTATATGGAGACCAGAACTGTGCACAGTGCTCCAAGTGTGGTCTAACCAAGGTATATGGAGACCAGAACTGTGCACAGTGCTCCAAGTGTGGTCTAACCAAGGTATATGGAGACCAGAACTGTGCACCGTGCTCCAAGTGTGGTCTAACCAAGGTATATGGAGACCAGAACTGTGCACAGTGCTCCAAGTGTGGTCTAACCAAGGTATATGGAGACCAGAACTGTGCACAGTGCTCCAAGTGTGGTCTAACCAAGGTATATGGAGACCAGAACTGTGCACAGTGCTCCAAGTGTGGTCAAACCAAGGTATATGGAGACCAGAACTGTGCACCATGCTCCAAGTGTGGTCTAACCAAGGTATATGGAGACCAGAACTGTGCACAGTGCTCCAAGTGTGGTCTAACCAAGGTATATGGAGACCTGAACTGTGCACAGTGCTCCAAGTGTGGTCTAACCAAGGTATATGGAGACCAGAACTGTGCACAGTGCTCCAAGTGTGGTCTAACCAAGGTTTGTGGAGACCAGAACTGTGCACAGTGCTCCAAGTGTGGCCTAAACAAGGCATATGGAGACCAGAACTGTGCACAGTGCTCCAAGTGTGGTCTAACCAAGGTATATGGAGACCAGAACTGTGCACAGTGCTCCAAGTGTGGTCTAACCAAGGTATATGGAGACCAGAACTGTGCACAGTGCTCCAAGTGTGGTCTAACCAAGGTATATGGAGACCAGAACTGTGCACAGTGCTACAAGTGTGGTCTAACCAAGGTATATGGAGACCAGAACTGTGCACAGTGCTCCAAGTGTGGTCTAACCAAGGTACATGGAGACCAGAACTGTGCACAGTGCTCCAAGTGTGGTCTAACCAAGGTTCTACACAAGTTTAACATAACTTCTCTGCTTTTCAATTCTATCCCTCGAGAAATGAACCCCAGTGTTTGATTTGCCTTTTTTTATGTCCTTATTAACCTGCGACTCTACTTTTGGTGATTTGTGTATCTGTACCCCCAGATCCCTCTGCTCCTCTCCCCCATTTCGACTCTTATTATCCAATCAGTGTGTGGCCTCCTTATTCTTCCCACCAAAATGCACCACCTCACACTTATCTACATTGAAATTCATTTCCCAATTCCACGCACATTCTGTACGTTTATTGATATCCTCTTGTATTTTGACCCATTCTTCCTGTGTATTAACGACACCCCCCAATTTGTTATCGTCGGCAAATTGTGAAATTGTACTTCTGATTCCTGAGTCCAAATCGTTGATGTAAATTGTGAACAACAGTGGTCCCAGTACCGATCCCTGTGAAACACCACTTCCCAACTTTTTCCAGTCTGAGTAACTGCCCTTAACCCCTACTCTCTGTTTTCCTCTCTCTCCCTCTCTCTGTCTCCCCTCTCTCCCTCTCTTTCTCTCTCTCCCTTTCCATCTCTCTCTCTCTCCCTCTCCCCCTCCTTCTCTCTCCCTCTCCTATCCATGCCTTTGTCTTGATTTCTGCCTCTTGCTCTCTCTCCCTCTGTCCCTCTCTCATCTCCTGTGTCTCTCCCCTCCCTCCCTCTCCTTCTCTCTCTTTCTTTCGTGCGATCTCTCCGTGTCTCTCTCACCCTGCCTTCATCCCTCTGCCCCACTGGGTTAAACATTTCCCACTTTCTGAGCAGATTGTCGGTCTGTTCATCGTTTGCCTCTAAAACGGATCTGATCTGTGTGCAGTCACCGGTCTGTCTGTAAACGTTTGGACAAGGTGTGAGGACCTGCCAGAAATGAACTGTTTCTGAATAAGAGAGAACAGCTCGCTGACATTCTGTGGGGACTGGACACAGCCCCTCAACTCCTGAGTGTACAGATATCACCAGTTTCAAACATTAAACACTGTTTCCAATTCCACAAACACCTTCTCTCACCATGTGCACACCCTGTCTGGGCAAAACACACTCACATACACACTCGCACACTCACTCACTCGCACACTCACTCACTCACACACTCACTCACTCGCACACTCACTCACTCACACACTCAATCACACTGTGTTCAGTGTCGGGACTGTGTTCCGTGGAAGGGCTGTGTTCTGCGGAGGGACTGTGTTCAGTGTTGGGACTGTGTTCGGTGTCGGGACAGATTGCCGCCTATGTCCTGAACACAGTCGCGACATTGAACACAGTCCCTCCACTGAACACAGCCCCGATGGTGAACACAGTCCCTACACTGAACACAGTCCCTACACTGAACACAGTCCCGACACTGAACACAGTCCCTACACTGAATATTTAAGATCTATTTGCATTTTGATTCCAGTTGCTGTCGCCCTTAGTTGTTGGACTGTCCCTTTAAATGCCCGAGATGGGGCCACTCCCCGTGTGGGTGAGTATAAATTGCAGTAAACTCTCTGTATCTGGACACCGAGCTTCTGTACTCCAGCCGTCTGATCCTGACTCTGAGCCACTCAGTGGAAGATGAAGAAGGTTCTGCTCCTGGTCCTTGGAGTCCTGGTGCTGGCTCAGCCCATCGCTGGCCAAAGTGGGCTCTCTCCAAGGTCTCTTGACGGTCAGTAAATCACCCACTGGACAATCAATCCAGGAAATCAAGAGCCCGTCTCCGGCCAGTGCTGAGGGAGCGGGTGTGAGCTGGACCAGTGACACAGAGGGGACAATTTGTCTCAGTGCCTGGGGGAATGGGGAGAGGGAAATCTCCCAGTTCCTGCTTCCAGTCAATACCCAGCGACTGGGAAAAGTGAGGGATTCAGGCTTTGGAGAAAGGAAAGAGAGAGAGAAAGAGACAGAGGAAGATAGAGAGTGAGAGAGAGAGAGAATGAGAGAGAGAGGGAAAGAGAGACAGAGAGAGGGAAAAAAAGAGAGAGAGAAAGAAAGGTAGAGAGTGAGAAAGAGAGGGAAAAAGAGAGGAAGAAAGAGAGAGAGAGAAAGATAGAGAGAGATGGAAAGAAAGAGAGCAAGAGATAGAGAGAGAAAGAAAGAGAGAGAGAAAAAAAGGTAGAGAGTGAGAAAGTGAGAGAGAGAGAGTAAGAGAGAGAAAGAGAGGGATGCAGAGAAAAAGAAAGAGAGAGAGAGAGAAAGAAAGAGAGAGGGAAAGAGGGAGAGGGAGAAAGAAAGCGAGAGAAAGAAAGCGAGAGAAAGAAAGCGAGAGAAAGAAAGAGAGAGAGAGAAAGAGAGAGAGAGAGGGAGAGAGAAAGAGAGAGAGAGAGAGGGAGAGAAAGAAGGATCCTCCATTTCCATGGCGTCTTTCATCTCCCTCAGGATGTCCCAAAGCCCTCTGCAGCCAATGACGACCTCTTACAGGAGTGGTCACTGTTGTAATGTGGGAAACGTGTCAGCCAATTTGCGCACAGCAAGATCCCACAAACAGCAATGTGAGAATGACCCAGATCATCTGTTTTTTTTAGTGATGTTGGTCGAGGGATAAATATCGGCCCCAGGACACCGGGGAGAACTCCCCCCTGCTCTTCTTCCAATAGTGGCCGTGGGATTTTACGTCCACCTGAGAGGGCAGACGGGGCCCTCGGTTTAACGTCTCATCCGAAAACATGATATTCTTATCATCAAGATTGAAGCCCATGGAATAAAGGGGGCAGGAGCAGCACGGATACAGAATTGGTGAAGTGACAGGAAACAGAGAGTAGTGGTGAACGGTTGTTTTTGGGACTGGAGGTAGGTGTACAGTGGTGTTCCCAAGGGCTCGGTGCTGGGACCACTGCTTCTCTTGAGATATATTAATGACTTGGACAGGGCACAATTTCCAAATTTGCAGATGACACAAAACTTGGAAGGGTAGTGAACAGTGAGGAGGATAGTGATAGACTTCAAGAGGAGATAGACAGGCTGGTGGAATGGGCGGACACGTGGCAGATGAAATTTAACACAGAAAAATGCGAGGTGATACATTTGGGTGGGAAGAACGAGGAGAGACAAAAAAACTAGAGGGTACAATTCTAAAAGGGGTACAGGAACAGAGAGATCTGGGGGTATATGTACACAAATCGTTGAAGGTGGCAGGGCAGGTTGAGAAAGTGGTTAAAAAAGCAGACGGGATCATGGGCTTTATAAATAGAGGCAGAGAGTACAAAAGCAAGGAAGTCATGATGAACCTTTATAAAACACTGGTTCGGCCACAACTGGAGTATTGTGTCCAGTTCTGGGCACCGCACTTTAGGAAAGATGTGAAGGTCTCAGAGAGGGTGCAGAAGAGATTTACCAGAATGATTCCAGGGATGAGGGACTTTAGTTTCGTGGACAGACTGGAGAAGCTGGGGTTGTTCTCCTTGGAACAGAGACGGTTGCGAGGAGATTTGATCGAGGTGTTCAAAATCATGAAGGGTCCAGACAGAGTAGATAGAGAGAAACTGTTCCCATTGGTGGAAGGGTCAAGGACCAGAGGACACAGATTTAAGGTGATTGGCCAAAGAACCAAAGGTGAGATGAGGAGAAACTTTTTTACCCAGCGAGTGGTGAGGATCTGGAATGCACTGCCCGAGGGGGTGGTGGAGGCAGATTCAATCATGGCCTTCAAAAGGGAACTGGATCAGTCCGTGAAGGGAAGAAATCTGCAGGGGCTACGGGGTTAGGACGGGGGAGTGGGACTGGCTGGATTGCTCTCGCTACGATTCTGTGATTCTATGAAAGTCGGCACCTCCGACAGTGCAGCACTCCCTCAGTACTGACCCTCCGACAGTGCGGCGCTCCCTCAGTACTGACCCTCCAACAGTGCAGCGCTCCCTCAGTACTGACCCTCCCACAGTGCAGCACTCCCTCAGTACTGACCCTCCGACAGTGCAGCGCTCCCTCAGTACTGACCCTCCCACAGTGCAGCACTCCCTCAGTACTGACCCTCCCACAGTGCAGCGCTCCCTCAGTACTGACCCTCCCACAGTGCAGCGCTCCCTCAGTACTGACCCTCCGACAGTGCGGCGCTCCCTCAGTACTGACCCTCCGACAGTGCGGCGCCTGCTCAGTACTGACCCTCCGACAGTGCAGCACTCCCTCAGTACTGACCCTCCGACAGTGCGGCGCTCCCTCAGTACTGACCCTCCGACAGTGCGGCGCTCCCTCAGTAGTGACCCTCCGACAGTGCGGCGCTCCCTCAATACTGACACTCCGACAGTGCGGCGCTTCCTCAGTACTGCCCCTCCGACAGTGTTGAAGTTGTACAAGACATTTGTTTGGCCACACTTGGAATACTGTGTACAGTTCTGGTCACCCTATTATAGAAAGGAT
Source organism: Heptranchias perlo (assembly GCF_035084215.1). NCBI lineage: Eukaryota > Metazoa > Chordata > Chondrichthyes > Hexanchiformes > Hexanchidae > Heptranchias > Heptranchias perlo. The sequence goes on along the minus strand of NW_027138828.1, from coordinate 469,300 downwards.
ATTATTAAACTGGAATGAGTGCAGAAAAGATTTACTGGGATGCTACTGGGACTTGATGGTTTGACTTGGAGGGAGAGGTTGGAGAGACTGAGACTTTTTTCCCTGGAGAGTAGGAGGTTCAGGGGTGATCTCATAGAAGTCTATAAAATAATGAGGGGCATTGATGAGGTCGATGGACAAAATCTTTTCCCAAAGGTCGGGGAGTCCATAACGAGGAGAGGCGGGTATAATTTTGTCTTTTAAAACGCATTTGGACAGTGACATGGGTCAGATGGGTATAGAGGGATATGGGCCAAGTGCAGGCAATTGGGACTGGCTCAGTGGTATAAACTGGACGACATGGACATGTTGGGCCGAATGGCCTGTTTCCATGTTGTAAACTTCTCTGATTCGATGATTCTATGATCGATGAACGACCTCTTCCTTGCCTGATTTCAGATGCAATATATGGATGTGATTCGCGTGGAGGGCACTGCACAGGTCTACGGTGCACGGCCAAAGAGGTGACTTTGCACGGTTTGTGTTTCTGGGGCAAAGCATGCTGCGTCCCGAAGAAAGGTTTGGACTGAGGTGGATCCCCCTGAGAGACCCGTCCGAGGTTCCAACAGAAGCCAACTTTAATTGAGGCTGCGTTTGAGGGTGCAGGCCCCGTGACCCCTGACCCTTGTACTGCTGCAATCAGAAATAAACCTCACTGCATTGATCAAAGTCTCATATCCGTGTCCTGTTTCTCCTCAGCATTGACTCCGATATTTACGGGGAGGCGGAGAAGGGCGCGGGCAGGAAGTGTGGTCTAACCAAGGTACATGGAGACCAGAACTGTGCACAGTGCTCCAAGTGTGGTCTAACCAAGGTATATGGAGACCAGAACTGTGCACAGTGCTCCAAGTGTGGTCTAACCAAGGTATATGGAGACCAGAACTGTGCACAGTGCTCCAAGTGTGGTCTAACCAAGGTATATGGAGACCAGAACTGTGCACAGTGCTCCAAGTGTGGTCTAACCAAGGTATATGGAGACCAGAACTGTGCACAGTGATCCAAGTGTGGTCTAACCAAGGTATATGGAGACCAGAACTGTGCACAGTGCTCCAAGTGTGGTCTAACCAAGGTATATGGAGACCAGAACTGTGCACAGTGCTCCAAGTGTGGTCTAACCAATGTTTATGGAGACCAGAACTGTGCACAGTGCTCCAAGTGTGGTCTAACCAAGGTATATGGAGACCAGAACTGTGCACAGTGCTCCAAGTGTGGTCTAACCAAGGTATATGGAGACCAGAACTGTGCACAGTGCTCCAAGTGTGGTCTCACCAAGATATATGGAGACCAGAACTGTGCACAGTGCTCCAAGTGTGGTCTAACCAAGGTATATGGAGACCAGAACTGTGCACAGTGCTCCAAATGTGGTCTAACCAAGGTATATGGAGACCAGAACTGTGCACAGTGCTCCAAGTGTAGTCTCACCAAGATATATGGAGACCAGAACTGTGCACAGTGCTCCAAGTGTGGTCTCACCAAGGTATATGGAGATCAGAACTGTGCACATTGCTCCAATTGTGGTCTAACCAAGGTCTATGGAGACCAGAATTGTGCACAGTGCTCCAAGTGTGGTCTAACCAAGGTATATGTAGACCAGAACTGTGCACTGTGCTCCAAGTGTGGTCTAACCAAGGGATATGGAGACCAGAACTGTGCACATTGCTCCAAGTGTGGTCTAACCAAGGTCGATGGAGACCGGAACTGTGCACAGTGCTCCAAGTGTGGTCTAACCAAGGTATATGTAGACCAGAACTGTGCACTGTGCTCCAAGTGTGGTCTAACCAAGGGATATGGAGACCAGAACTGTGCACAGTTTTCCAAGTGTGGTCTAACCAAGTTATATGGAGACCAGAACAGCGCACAGTGCTCCAAGTGTGGTCTAACCAAGGTATATGGAGACCAGAATTGTGCACAGTGCTCCAAGTGTGGTCTAACCAAGGTACATGGAGACCAGAACTGTGCACAGAGCTCCAAGTGTGGTCTAACCAAGGTTCTATACAAGTTTAACATAACTTCTCTGCTTTTCAATTCTCTCCCTCCAGAAATGAACCCCAGTGTTTGATTTGCCTTTGTTTATGGCCTTATTAACCAGCGTCTCTACTTTTGGTGATTTGTGTATCTGTACCCCCAGATCCCTCTGCTCCTCTCCCCCATTTAGACTCTTATTATCCAATCAGTGTGTGGCCTCCTTATTCTTCCCACCAAAATGCACCACCTCACACTTATCTACATTGAAATTCATTTCCCAATTCCACGCCCATTCTGTACGTTTATTAATATCCTCTTGTATTTTGACCCATTCTTCCTGTGTATTAACGACACCCCCAATTTGTTATCGTCGGCAAATTGTGAAATTGTACTTCTGATTCCTGAGTCCAAATCGTTGATGTAAATTGTGAACAACAGTGGTCCCAGTACCGATCCCTGTGGAAAACCATTTCCCAACTTTTTCCGGTCTGAGTCACTACCCTTAACCCCTACTCTCTGTTTTCCTCTCTCTCCCTCTCTCTATCTCCCCTCTCTCCCTCTCTTTCTCTCTCTCCCTTTCCCTCTCTCTCTCTCTCTCCCCCTCTCCCCCTCCTTCTCTCTCCCTCTCCTATCGTGCCTTTGTCTTGATCTCTGCCTCTTGCTCTCTCTCCCCCTGTCCCTCTCTCATCACCTGTGTCTCTCCCCTCCCTCCCTCTCCTTCTCTCTCTTTCTTTTGTGCGATCTCTCCGTGTCTCTCTCACCCTGCCTTCATCCCTCTGCCCCACTGGGTTAAACATTTCCCACTTTCTGAGCAGATTGTCAGTCTGTTGATCGTTTGCTCTAAAACGGATCTGATCTGTGTGCAGTCGCCGGTCTGTCTTTAAACGTTTGGACAAGGTGTGAGGACCTGCCAGAAATGAACTGTTTCTGAATAAGAGAGAACAGCTCGCTGACATTCTGTGGGGACTGGACACAGCCCCTCAACTCCTGAGTGTACAGATATCACCAGTTTCAAACATTAAACACTGTTTCCAATTCCACAAACACCTTCTCTCACCATGTGCACACCCTGTCTGGGCAAAACACACTCACACACACTCGCACACTCAATCACACTGTATTCAGTGCAGGGACAGATTGCCGCCTCCCTCCACTGAACACAATCCCTCCACTGAACACAGTCCCTCCACTGAACACAGTCCCTCCACTGAACACAGTCCCTCCACTGAACACAGTCCCTGCACTGAACACAGTCCCTCCACTGAACACAGTCCCAGCACTGAACACAGTCCCAGCACTGAACACAGTCCCTCCACTGAACACAGTCCCTCCACTGAACACAGTCCCTCCACTGAACACAGTCCCAGCACTCAATACTTAAGATCGATTTAAATTTTGATTCCAGTTGCTATCGCCCTTAGTTGTTGGACTGTCCCTTTAAATGCCCGAGATGGGGCCACTCCCCGTGTGGGTGAGTATAAATTACAGTAAACTCTCTGTATCTGGACATCGAGCTTCTGTACTCCTGCCATCTGATCCTGACTCTGAGCCACTCAGTGGAAGATGAAGAAGGTTCTGCTCCTGGTCCTTGGAGTCCTGGTGCTGGCTCAGCCCATCGCTGGCCAAAGTGGGCTCTCTCACTCTCTCCCTCTCATTGTTTCTCTCTCTCCATCCATCTTTCTTTCTCTCTCTCGCGTTCTTTATGTTTCTTTCTCTCTCTCTCATTCTTTCTCTCTCTTTCCCTCTCTCCCTCTATCTTTCTTTCTGACTATTTCTCTATCTCCCTCTCTTTCTCTCTCTATCTATCTATCTCCCTTTCTCTCTCTCTCCCTTTCTCTCTATCTCCCTCTCTCTCTCTCCCTCTCTTTCTCTCTCTCTTTCTTTCTCTCTCCCTCTCCCTCTCTTTCTCTCTCCCTCTCTTTCTCTCTCCCTCTCTCTCTTTCTCCCTCTCTTTCTCCCTCTCTCCCTCTCTCGCTCTCTTTCTTTCTTTCTCTTTCTCTCTCTTTCCTTTCTCCAAAGCCTGAATCCCTCACTTTTCCCGCTCGCTGGGTATTGACTGGAAGCAGGAACTGGGAGATTTCCCTCTCCCCATTCCCCCAGGTACTGAGACAAATTGTCCCCTCTGTGTCACTGGTCCAGCTCACACCCGCTCCCTCAGCACTGGCCGGAGACGGGCTCTTGATTTCCTGGATTGATTGTCCAGTGGGCGATTTACTGACCTCCATCATTCGTTGAAGAGAACTCCCCTCGGCCAGCGATGCTCCTGGCATTACCTCATCTGCCACATCCTTCCGCTGCCTCTTCAGCTTCCTGCCCCCCTACGGATATAGGATGGCCCTCTGTCTGTCCACCAGTTCCACCAAGGCTGCTGGTACACCATCCGAGAACCTTGGTGCATGCTCTACCCCAGGTGCAGCCATGCTCCAATATATTCCAACACTTCCCAAAGGACTTCCTGCAGCCACAATGCACCTCCCCTTTGAGAGGTGCAGGCTGCCTTTAAGTCGAGCTAGCCACTCCCACTGTCAGGGCCCCCCATGCTGGCGCATGCAGCCAATCAACAGCACAGGTAGTGCTGGGTGCACGCAACTATCATTTAAATCATCAGGCAGCACGTTTTTAGGGGTTATGCAATATAACCTCCATAAAATGCGTCTTCTCAGTCATGCAGTCATGTTGCATTGGTGGGCATTAAAGTTGGGAGAGGGGCAATTGCTCTGCTGAAATCTGCAATATTGGTCTTGCTATTGAGGGGAGAAATCTCCTCGCAATAGAATTAATGAATGAACATTGCAACAAAAAGCGAGACACCCTCATTGCTTAGGGTGACCAAGATCCGCCTTAAAGATCATTGAAGTTTCTCATGTCAAAACGTTCATCATAAATTTGGAGGAAAAGATGCAATAACCCAAAACCATACTTGAAGGAAAAGATGGTGCTTCCATTTGGAGCAGAATTACCCATTCAGTAGACGTAATGGGGGCAAAAAGCACCACAACCTCGAAATGGAGCTGGGGAGCTCGTTTTAGACTTGCTTTCACAGTCCACCTGCATGGCATCGATCCATCTCCTATTATGAACGATGTCCTCATTACGGTGGAATGGAAGTCATAATGTGTTCTATTGATTGGCCCCAGGACATCAGGAAGATCTGCTCCCTGGTAAAAATCATGTTTGACCTGCTGTTACTGCTGTGCTGTCCAATGGGAGGAAAATATCAGATCTTGTTCACCTGTCAAAAACAGCAGTCACTTGAGACACTCAATGAGACATGAACACCTGGCTGTTGCCAGCTCTGCCTCTTGCGGTTGTCTGAATTGCGCTACAGGCCGTGTTCAGAATATGCTTTCCAAGTCTGATGTTTGGGAACAACTAAAGATAACCTCAATGAAATACAAATCTATACAAAAACATGACTTGGAGGATTTTACTGCCTCCCTGTTTAGAATATATGATGACTCTCTGCTAAAGTGTAATTTCTCAGCATCTTATGGAGGGATGTTTCAGGAAGCTGGAACAATCAATCCTTACATTAAAAATGCTAATTAATGACACCAATATGGTGCCCTGTTCTTTATGCAAACAACAGCCGACGGTGATGACAGTGACTGAAAATAATACTTTTGTTTCCTTCTGTCCTGTGACTTCAGTCAGTGATTGAACAGCTGCCAGTGGTATCACTGTATTACTAAATTACTGTACTTGTGACTGTGTTTAGTATTGGGACCGTGTTCAGTGTAGGGACTGTGTTCAGTGTAAGGACTGTGTTCAGTGTAAGGACTGTGTTCAGTGCAGGGACTGTGTTGAGTGTTGGGACTGTGTTCAGTGCAGGGACTGTGTCAGTGTATGGACTGTGTTTAGTGTAGGTACTGTGTTCATTGTAGGGACTGTGTTCAGTGTAAGGACTGTGTTCAGTGTCGGGACTGTGTTCAGTGCAGGGACTGTGTTCAGTGTCGGGACTGCGTTTCGTGTGGGGACCTTGTTCAGTGCAGGGACAGATTGCCGCCTCTATCCTGAACACAGTCCCTACAATGAACACAGTCCCAACATTGAACACAGTCCCCACACTGAACACAGTCCCCACACTGAACATAGTCCCCGCACTGAACACAGTCCCCGCACTGAACACAGTCCCCGCACTGAACACAGTCCCCGCACTGAACACAGCCCCTGAACTGAACACAGTCCCCGCACTGAACACAGTCCCCGCACTGAACACAGTCCCTGCACTGAACACAGTCCCTGCACTGAACACAGTCCCCACACTGAACACAGTCCCTGCACTGAACACAGTCCCTGAACAGAACACAGTCCCTACACTGAACACAGTCCCTGCACTGTACACAGTCCCTGCACTGAACACAGTCCCCGAACTGAACACAGTCCCTACACTGAACACAGTCCCCGAACTGAACACAGTCCCTACACTGAACACAGTCCCCGAACTGAACACAGTCCCTACACTGAACACAGTCCCCGCACTGAACACAGTCCCTACACTGAACACAGTCCCTACACTGAACACAGTCCCCGCACTGAACACAGTCCCTACACTGAACACAGTCCCTACACTGAACACAGTCCCTACACTGAACACAGTCCCTACACTGAACACAGTCCCTACACTGAATATTTAAGATCTATTTAAATTTTGATTCCAGTTGCTGTCGCCCTTAGTTGTTGGACTGTCCCTTTAAATGCCCGAGATGGGGCCACTCCCCGTGTGGGTGAGTATAAATTGCAGTAAACTCTCTGTATCTGGACACCGAGCTTCTGTACTCCAGCCGTCTGATCCTGACTCTGAGCCACTCAGTGGAAGATGAAGAAGGTTCTGCTCCTGGTCCTTGGAGTCCTGGTGCTGGCTCAGCCCATTGCTGGCCAAAGTGGGCTCTCTCCAAGGTCTCTTGACGGTCAGTAAATCACCCACTGGACAATCAATCCAGGAAATCAAGAGCCCGTCTCCGGCCAGTGCTGAGGGAACGGGTGTGAGCTGGACCAGTGACACAGAGGGGACAATTTGTCTCAGCCCCTGGGGGAATGGGGAGAGGGAAATCTCCCAGTTCCTGCTTCCAGTCAATACCCAGCGAGCGGGAAAAGTGAGGGATTCAGGCTTTGGAGAAAGGAAGGAGAGAGAGAGAGAGAAAGGAAGAACGAGAGAGAGGGAAGGAAAGAGAGAGTGAAAGAAAGAGAGAGGGAAAGAAAGAGAGATCGACAGAGAGGGAGAGAAAGAAAGATGGAGGCAGAGAGAGAAACAATGAGAGGGAGAGAAAGAGAGAGAGACAGAGAGGGAGAGAAAGAAAGATGGAGGCAGAGAGAGAAACAATGAGAGGGAGAGAAAGAGAGAGAGACAGAGAGGGAGAGAAAGAAAGATGGAGGGAGAGAGAGAAACAGTGAGAGGGAGAGAAAGAGAGAGAGACAGAGAGGGAGAGAAAGAAAGATGGAGGGAGAGAGAGAAACAGTGAGAGGGAGAGAAAGAGAGAGAGACAGAGAGGGAGAGAAAGAAAGATGGAGGGAGAGAGAGAAACAATGAGAGGGAGAGAAAGTGAGCGAGACAGAGGGAGAGAAAGAAGGATCCTCCATTTAATTGGCGTCTTTCATCTCCCTCAGGATGTCCCAAAGCCCTCTGCAGCCAATGACGACCTCTTACAGGAGTGGTCACTGTTGTAATGTTGGAAACGTGTCAGCCAATTTGTGCACAGCAAGATCCCACAAACAGCAATGTGAGAATGACCCAGATCATCTGTTTTTTTAGTGATGTTGGTTGAGGGATAAATATCGGCCCCAGGACACCGGGGAGAACTCCCCCCTGCTCTTCTTCCAATAGTGGCCGTGGGATTTTACGTCCACCTGAGAGGGCAGACGAGGCCCTCGGTTTAACGTCTCATCCGAATGACGACACCTCCAACAGTGCGGCGCTCCCTCAGTATTGACCCTCCAACAGTGCGGCGCTCCCTCAGTATTGACCCTCCAACAGTGCAGCGCTCCCTCAGGACTGACCCTCCGACAGTGCAGCGCTCCCTCAGTACTGACCCTCCGACAGTGCAGCGCTCCCTCAGTAGTGACCCTCCGACAGTGCAGCGCTCCCTCAGGACTGACCCTCCGACAGTACAGCGCTCCCTCAGTACTGAACTTTCGACATTGGTGAAACTAAATCTCGGGCATATATATACTTGGTTAGTCCACACCAGGAACAATGTGCACAGTTCTGGTCTCCATATCCCTTGGTTGGACCACACTTGGAGTACTGTGCATGGTTCTGGTCTGCATAGACATTGGTGCGACCAAACCTGGAGCACTGAGCACAGTTCTGGTATCCAGATACCTTGGTGAGACCACACTTGGAGCACTGGGCACAGTTCTGGTATCCAGATACCTTGGTGAGACCACACTTGGAGCACTGGGCACAGTTCTGTTATCCAGATACCTTGATTAGACCACACTTTTTGCAATGCGAACAGTTCTGGTCTCCATATACCTTGGTTAGACCACACTTGGAGCACTGTGCACGGTTCTGGTCTCCATATACCTTAGTTAGACCACACTTAGAGCACTGTGCACAGTTCTGATCTCCATATCCCTTGGTTAGACCACACTTGGAGCACTGTGCACAGTTCTGGTCACCGTATACCTTGGTTAGACCACATTTGGAGCACTGTGCACAGTTCTGGTCTCCATATACCTTGGTTAGATCACACTTGGAGCACTGTGCACAGTTCTGGTCAGCATATACCTTGCTTAGATCACACTTGGAGCACTGTGCACGATTCTGGTCTCAATATGAGAATGCCTATGGAGCACCCTTTTAATCAAAATGCATATGGGGTAAGCTTTTAGTGGTTTATAGTGAGATACCTCCAAAGCGAAGTCGCAGTGTGGTGAACCAATGGTTAATATAAGTAGCCCATTTTGCTAGCTGGAATTAGAAACAATGAGCTTCTTCTTTGACCACCTGTTTACGTTATTAATTTTCTTTATGTTTTATCCTGCCTTGTGTTAATCAAGCAAAGAGATATGATAAAGTTGAATTCTAGTATCAGGAGTTGTCATGCAGCTGCATTAATGAATGGATCTCCCTTTGCAGGCAAGGTCAAAAAACATCCCAAGCCAGAGATAAGGTAGCCTCCCTTTTCCTTGGCATACTCATGAACAAGTATTACCTGTGAGTGGTCGGTCATTACGTCAGTTAGCATGGCTTGCCTGGACTCAGCTTGTGATTGGTTTTAACCCCTTGCTACTCATGTCCCTCCCCACTCTGAAAATGTATCATTGTGTGGATCTGCCTCTGTAATTTTGCCTGCTCTATGAGATTGACCAGACTCTGTCAAGAGTTGAAATCAATTCTATAGATAAGGTCAGCTGCAGCTAATAAAATTGTGTTGAACTTTCAAGTGTTATTCTCATCAGTTTTTGCTGAACCAGACTAAGGGTAAAGAATCCGGTATCATCATTTGGGAGCTCGTCCGGGATCTCACCGGTCGATCACCGAGAGTTTGCAGCGTAAGAGATGAGTTGTCTTGGACACGGACAAGGGAGAGGGCGCCCCGGGTGAGTAAATACTTCTTTACCACTCCGGCTTTCCTAAATCTGTCACGTCTGACGACGAATCGTCCAATCACTAACTCTTGCGTGGCGTCCTTACGAGATTCAGCTTAGTACTTAGTCTGGCGAATACACGGATATAGGTTAGTGATTAATATCACTAAGGTTCAGTCGGCATACTGAGGGAGTGGTAATCAACACACCACTAGGTCAGGCTTTGAGTCAAGGGTGATTGAGTATAAACCGAAACTCTGAAGCGGTAGGTCAGTGTTCAACAAACATCACTGAGTCCAGTTCGCGTTCCTGGTCATTGAAAATAAACAGGAAGTGCGAATACGGTGCTTTAGTGATCAAAATATCACTAGGTTCGAGTTCCTGGTGATTGGATATAAACAGGACCTTTGAACACGGTGGGTCAGTGATCAATATCACTAAGGGTTAGGTTTCAAGTCTCTGGTGATTGGGTATAAACCAGAACTTTGAATCCTTGGGGATTGGGTACAAACAGGAACTGATTGCTTGTGCTGATCGACTACAGAAGGAAGTGCCTGTCACACACCCAGCCTTAGACTGGTTATTAAGAGAGGAGATCCTCCAAGCGAAGGTCAGGACCCTGAAGTGGGTGTAGGCACAAAGGGCACTTAGGATTGTGAGGCACAAGCAGTCGGGACCATAATTAAAATCCAGTCAGTAACTGGGTAGCGACAATACGGTGGTGTTAACCAGTTGACCTGAATGGGGAGCGACAATACAGTTGTGTTAACTGGTTGACTAAGACTAAGGGTAACAAAACAAGATAAGATGGGTAATTATCTGGATGTCACTACGGAACAGGCAAGTGCCTTACAAATTTTGTGTGAAAAATATCCGGACAAGGTAAAACAATTAAGACAGTTGTCAGGGGGGCTGAATAAAAAACTGGGAAATGATGAATGGCCATTGGGGGGAACTAAAAACCTAGATGCCGTCAAAAAGGTTCAGGAATTAATTTGGAAAAATAACAGAGGTACCACAGCCAAAGAACTAATTGCTTTATGGAGACAGTACTGTCAAGAAAAAAATCTTGCGTAAGTCAGCTGATTCAACTAAGTGCAGACGCCTGAGCGGGTTAAAGTCGGTGTCGAGAACACATGACATCTTGTCCAATGAACTGAATTATCAAGTATAGAATTGTGAGGGTTAAGATAGGCCTTGAATGTTGTGTAATTATAGTGTGGAGGATTGTATAAACTATTGTATAAACTATAAGCCATCGGCACCAGCGCTGGCAAAATCCCTCCAAAGGGAACACCTGCTGCTTACATGTACAGAAACTTTGCGAAAGAAACAACTGACGAGTTGATAGTTTGGTCCAAATGGGCCAGAACTAAGAAATATCCTTTCCCGAAGACGGTACATTTAAAATGGATCGAATTAAATGACTAGAAAAATGTGTAAAAGACAGAGACCCGGAAAAGAAAGGTTCTGTTGTTTTAGTGTCCTGTCCCTTTAAAAAGCCTGTCTTGATCAGTGTTTTTTCTGTCGGTGTTGTGGGCCACGCCCCCTTCTTACTGCGTCTTACGTGTTTTCTTCTCTTGTGTGATGTATCTGTCTTGTCTTGTGTTGTGTTTAATTCTGATATTGCTGAATTAAAATTGGAGTTATTGAGGTTAAGTGACCTATTAAATTCTGGTTCTTATACTGTCTGAGGCTAACCATCGCACAGGTGAACATGAGGTAACAATTGGTATAGGTTATATTATTAAAATCGACCCAATTACTCGGAAATGCCAAAGGCACCCAGACAATGCTGCAGTGAGAGAGAAAAAAAATTGATAAGAAAGGAATGTAAAACAAATCGTATGAAAAGAAAGCATAGGTTCGACAATTGGAAGTCCATTACTTGAGCTATGTACTGACACAGGGTACTAAACGCCTATCAGTTTTACCCCGTCACAGTATGATAAGGAAGTGAGCTCCAATACAAAATCTGACCAAAGAGGGGAGACCTTCCCTGACAAATTATATAACTCGCATTGAGAATGCTAAGAAAACTCAGCAATTAGATCAACACTCCTAACTCAAGTGTTAAAACAAAGAGCGACATGGAATGGAGGTGGACATCATAAAAGAGATAGACAAATATGGAGACGTAAAAGGTCTGTGATAAGTGATATAGCAGCTGCCTTTAATACGGGTGCCTCAGTTGTTAACACCATTGATTTGACAACATTAGATCAAAAGGTCAGAGATTTCGGGTCTCGCATTAAAGATATATTAAAAAAATAAATGAAAACACAGATAAGGAATTGTCTGAGGATCAAATGCTGACCATACATTAGCAAAGGATAGCTACAGTGCTAGAAACACATGCCCAAACCATTAATAAATTAATAAAAGAGGAATATAACGTATCTTAGCAGGCGGCTGCTAATGATATCTGCTTAATTTGGTTACATCTTGAAAGCACAGAGATTAGGACTTGGAGTTGGAAATTTCAGTCTGCAGCCCTGCGTACATCTGTATGTGGGAGAGACAGGGTTTATCTCAGACAGGCTGCGAGCTCCAGAGAGAGAGAGAGAGACTAGCCAATTTCTCTCTCCTGTTTTGTTTTCTAAATTTGTTTTGGGTATAGGGATTATTCCTTTGGATAAATAAATACTAAATGAAGATTTGACAAATTAACCCCTTGGGCTCTCAAGAAGAGCCGCAATGGGTTTTCTGTGTTTATTTTAAAACAGGTGACTCTGGTTTTTGGGACCACGTGAGTGTTGATGGTGCAGGATTACCAAGAGTAGTTCTTTGACATAAAATGGCTTTACAAAGTCACGGTGCAACCTTTGCTGGAGAAATTTGGTGCAGGAAACGATCCAGTGGTGTTAAAAATTTAAGACCTTAGCTGCAGACATCGGCAGATACCAAATGTCACAGCGTGGTGCTATCAACCTGATTCTCTTCTTTTGAAAACATTTTGATTTGTTTTGTGTTAACCCATTTATTGTCTTCCGAGACAGAGTGCTCGAGGTGGGGAGATATGGAAGTTACATCCAAAAGTAATTACGAGCACTTCATCTCGACTATAACAAAGCCTGGACATAATTTGTTTCTGAAATTGGAATTGATAAGAAAAATTAATATGAGTTGCTATTCAAGCACTCGAGAAAGTTAAAATTTACTTGTAATTTAAGGGGATAATCAAATTATATTTTAAAATAAAAGAAGTCCAGTCTAAATGGTTCCTATTGAATGCTGTGTATCAAGGAAGAATTCTGTTCGAGAGGGAAGAAAATTTTACATTGACAAGTCCTGTCAGTCCAACAATACTGCTCTCAAGTTGGGATAATTGTGAAATGATAGAAGGAACTCGGGCACAATGTCGTGGGATATTTTGGCAAATGAAAAGCGGTTCAAGAAGAAATGACGTAAAATAAATAAATTTGGGGATATTGGAGCTGACTGTAAATATCGTATCGGACAGTAACGTTCCTCCAGGCCTCATGATAGGTAATATAATGGGTTATGTAAAATTGGATGGGAGGAAGTGATTGAGAATTAAAGTAAAGAAACAGAGAAATTACACCAAATGGGAATTTCTCTAAAGTCATTGAATTGGGCATGATTAAAAAAAAAAATCAATCTGGCATAAATACACAATCTAGTGAAGTCAGGAAAGTGTAGTTGAGAATAGTAAATTGATAGCTTTCTCGTGGAGATATTTGTGTCCTTGCCTATAATGAACAATGAGAAAGCTACACTCAATAGCCTGGCCACTACCCTGACATCGGGACCATGCAGGGGGAGATAAGCACTCGGGACACCCCTGATCTTTTTGATAAGATAACCTGAAAACCTAAGAATGGCTACAGTGGACATAAAAGATACAAATGTATGTTGCCATCATCTGAAACGGAGATCAGGATGAAGAACATGATTACAAAGGCCTATGGCCTGGTGAGCTATTGCAACCACTCTTCAAACAAACCAGTTGCTTTTACAGGACTGAATCCTACAGGACATATGATGTGTGCCATGGAAAATGTTCGGAAATACCATGAGGAAGAAGAGACTGGCCAGCAGAAAGTTAATATCCAAGAACACTACCTATGAGATGCTGCTAGTATGCGGAGATACATGAAGAAGATACATTGAAGAATGAGTCTCAGACAGGCTCAGTTACTTGACAACAGCACAACAGGAAAATGGTTAATGTGGTCCAGGCGAGTGAGAAATCCTTTTAAACAAGGCACTGACACATGGTCCATGGAGAAACCAACTAATTAATGAGACAGTCAGGAAACACTGGTATCAATCAAAAGGACTGAAATTAAAGTAAAGAGGGACACAGTAATTTGGATTTCCAAAATTCAGGGTTAGGTTCCCATCAGTTAACAATAAAATTGGGAGAAACAATATTTAGAAGATATCCGCACGATGGATACAAAATTACAAGATTATGAGGGGCCCAGATAAAGTAGACAGGAAGTACCTGTTTCCCCTAGCAGAGGGTTCAAGAACTAGAGGACGTAGATTTAAGCTGATTGGCTGGAACAAAATTAAAGGGATGTGTTACTAGACATGCTGTCACTGTGTGTCCACATAGTGTTGGACACAGCCTAGAAGCACAGTGTGGGTTTAATAATACCGGTACCAATCCGGATATTAACTGTACCATGGAGGCCCTGGAGGCGGATCTAAAACCCACTTAAGTGGTATATGCCGGAGAGGGCGAATACTGTGTTACAACTAATTTGAAAACGTTTAAATATGCCAATCTAACTTGTGATATTTTAAGTCCAGAATTCTACTCCATTTCTGAAGTCCTGGTTCGGATTGGACCCGAGGAACTGGTAGAGATACATCGGCATAACCTCACCACCTTACAAGTTTCTGAGAATGTCAGAAAGGACTTAAAAGAATATCAGGACACATTTGGGTATCTGACACCCCTGTTGCCTGAATACTTGAAAGCATTGCGAATGGAGATACGCCTCTCCCAGAAGGTTTATTATAACCTACAACAGGACAATAACAACATTCAGCATGACATTGACCAAATTAAAGTCACCACCTGGTGAAATGACCTCTGGAATTTGGGACTGAATATACAGATCCATCCTTGGATTAGATTAATGTCACATGTATTAGTCGTAGTGCAGTTTGTTGTAATGTGCTTCTTGATTTTCATTGCATGTAATAAATGTAAGCAGAGGATGAAGGGTTTGGCAAAGGTAGTAAAACAGAGGCTGGGTGAGAATGTCCCCATTGTCTCTGTGATTTCAACTAAGAACACATCTTAATGGTACTGGGAGTAGCACCCGCTGGGGTAAGGTGCATGTAAAAGGGAAGACAATTATAGTTTGATAGGATTATCAGATGCTCTGCCTCTCTTCCACCCGGACTGGTGGCCAACACGAAGGGAACCTGGTTAAGATGAGGTACAGCATCTAACGGGATATTGTAGGGAGAATTTGGATTAAGGGATATAATGGGGAGGGCACCAATTCACAGGTGTAAAATGGTCTGAAAGGTACCATTCAGTCTAGTTAGGGTGGAAACAAAATATAAAGCACCATGGGATATTTGACTATGTTAGCCTTTTCAAACTAACATGAATAGGTTTAGCTGACCAAGGACATTCGCAGCTTACTTGAGAGATGTTCAGAAGGAGTCTGTTCCTGAGAACAGATAAGAGTACAAAGGCGTATTGATGAAACATGTCTGAGTTCTATTGGGACTTCTCTAGTTCAAGGGCTAGTCATATTCATTGTTATCATTCTTATAGTTTATTGCTTACTTAAATGTTGCTGCACTGCAGAACCTGCAGAACCAGTGAGCACCGTAATAATTGGTTATCATGAAATGATAAAAGGGGGGAATGAGAATCCCTACGTGGTCAGTTTTCGGTAAAATATTAAAATGCCCACGTGGCAAAGAAGCAGAATGCAAAATGGTTAGAAAGGGTTAATTAGTTAGTAACTGAGATTGGTACAGGTGGCCTGGCCTCCTGCTGGGCCATATGTTTGCGTAGTCAGCAGGTTTGCATGGTCTAAGCAATGTAGAGTCTTTGATGTGATTCAAGGACTGGTCTGAATGTCTCCATGTTTATGGCAGATCAATATAGGTAACGAGCTTAGCCAAAGTTGAAAGACATTCCAGGTTGGGAGATAAGGAACAGAAGGGACAGGGAAGAACATTCCAGGTTGGAAGGTGAGGAAGTATCCCCTTTGATGTCTAACAGCAACATGATCAGCACATGGACGATTTATGATTGGCCGGAAATAATGTAACCTCGCATGGCAACCTGTGCCCGGCTTATGATTGGTGTTGACCCTCGTTAAGTATGTTCCAACCCCTATTGATTTGTATAAAAACGTGTGGATTTCTGTATGTTTCTTGTTCTTGCTCTGCCAGCAGAGAGGGACTCTATCAGGAGTCCAAATCAATGCTGCACACTAAGAACCCTGCTATTAAAGTTGTGTTGAACTTTAAAATGTATTCAACTTCAGTTTTTACTGAACCAGACTGAGGGGAAAGAATCAGGATCGTCAATCTAACCAAGGTATATGGAGACCAGAACTGTGCACATTGTTCCTGGTGTGGACTAAACAAGTATATATATGCCCGAGATTTAGTTTCACCAATGTCGAAAGTTCAGTACTGAGGGAGCGCTGTACTGTCGGAGGGTCAGTACTGAGGGAGCGCTGTGCTGTCGGAGGGTCAGTACTGAGGGAGCGCTGTACTGTCAGAGGGTCAGTACTGAGGGAGCACTGTACTGTCGGAGGGTCAGTACTGAGGGAGCGCTGCACTGTCAGAGGGTCAGTACTGAGGGAGCACTGTACTGTCGGAGGGTCAGTACTGAGGGAGCGCCGCACTGTTGGAGGGTCAGTACTGAGGGAGCACCGCACTGTTGGAGTGTCTGTTCTGAGGGAGAGCTGCACTGTCGGAGAGTCAGTACTGAGGGAGCGCTGCACTGTTGGAGGGTCAGTACTGAGGGAGCGCCGCACTGTTGGAGGGTCAGTACTGAGGGAGCACCGCACTGTTGGAGTGTCTGTTCTGAGGGAGAGCTGCACTGTCGGAGGGTCAGTACTGAGGGAGCACCGCGCTGTTGGAGTGTCTGTTCTGAGGGAGCGCTGCACTGTCGGAGGGTCAGTACTGAGGGAGCGCCGCACTGTTGGAGTGTCTGTTCTGAGGGAGCACCGCACTGTTGGAGGGTCAGTCCTGAGGGAGCGCCGCACTGTTGGAGGTGTCGTCATTCGGATGAGACGTTAAACCGAGGGCCCCGTCTGCCCTCTCAGGTGGATGTAAAATCCCACGGCCACTATTGGAAGAAGAGCAGGGGGGAGTTCTCCCCGGTGTCCTGGGGCCGATATTTATCCCTCAACCAACATCACTAAAAAAACAGATGATCTGGGTCATTCTCACATTGCTGTTTGTGGGATCTTGCTGTGCACAAATTGGCTGACACGTTTCCCACATTACAACAGTGACCACTCCTGTAAGAGGTCGTCATTGGCTGCAGAGGGCTTTGGGACATCCTGAGGGAGATGAAAGACGCCATGTGAATGGAGGATCCTTCTTTCTCTCCCTCTGTCTCGCTCACTTTCTCTCCCTCTCATTGTTTCTCTCTCTCCCTCCATCTTTCTTTCTCTCCCTCTCTGTCTCTCTCTCTTTCTCTCCCTCTCTGTCTCTCTCTATTTCTCTCCCTCTCACTGTTTCTCACTCTCCCTCCATCTTTCTTTCTCTCTTTCTTTCTTTCTTTCTGTTTCTTTCTCTCTCTCTCACTGTCTTTCTTTCTCGCTCTTTCTCTCTCACCCTCGATCTTTCTTTCTCACTCTTTTTCTATCTCACTCTCTCCCTCTCTATATTTCTCTCTATTTCCCTCTCTTTCTATCTCTCTCTCTCTTTCTATCTCTCTCTCTCTTTCTATCTCTCTCTCCCTCTGTCTGTCTCTCTTTTTCTGTCTGTCTCTCTGTTTCTCTCTCTCTCTCTCTCGACCTTTCTCTCTCTCTCGACCTTTCTCTCTCTCTCTCTCTATCATTGTTTCTCTGTTTCCCTCCACCTTTCTTTCTCTCCCTCTCTGTCTGTCTCTCTTTCTCTCCCTCTCACTGTTTCTCTCTCGGCCTCCATCTTTCTTTCCCTCTCTCTATCTCTCTTTCTTTCCATCTCTCTTTCTTTCCCTCTCTCTTTCTTTCCCTCTCTCTTTCTTTCCCTCTCTCTCGTTCTTCCACTCTCTCTCTCTCTCTCTTTCCTTTCTCCAAAGGCTGAATCCCTCACTTTTCCCTCTCGCTGGGTATTGACTGGAAGCAGGAACTGGGAGATTTCCCTCTCTCCATTCCCCAGGGTACTGAGACAAATTGTCCCCTCTGTGTCACTGGTCCAGCTCACACCCGCTCCCTCAGCACTGGCCGGAGACGGGCTCTTGATTTCCTGGATTGATTGTCCAGTGGGTGATTTACTGACCGTCAAGAGACCTTGGAGAGAGCCCACTTTGGACAGCGATGGGCTGAGCCAGCACCAGGACTCCAAGGACCAGGAGCAGAACCTTCTTCATCTTCCACTGAGTGGCTCAGAGTCAGGATCAGACGGCTGGAGTACAGAAGCTCAGTGTCCAGATACAGAGAGTTTACTGTAATTTACACTCACCCACACGGGGAGTGGCCCCATCTCGGGCATTTAAAGGGACAGTCCAACAACTAAGGGCGACATTAACAAGTATCAAAATTTAAATAGAACTTAAATATTCAGTATGGGGACTGTGTTCAGTGTAGGGACTGTGTTTAGTGCAGGGACTGTGTTCAGTGTGCGGACTGTGTTCAGTGTCAGGACTGTGTTCAGTGTGGGGACTGTGTTCAGTGTAGGGACTGTGTTCAGTGCGGGGACTGTGTTCAGTGCGGGGACTGTGTTCAGTGCAGGGACTGTGTTCAGTGTAGGGACTGTGTTCAGTGTGGGGACTGTGTTCAGTGTGGGGACTGTGTTCAGTGTAGGGACTGTGTTAAATGCAGGGACAGGGTTCAGTGTAGGGACTGTGTTCAATGTCGGTACTGTGTTCAGGATAGAGGCAGCAATCTGTCCCTACACTGAACACAGTCCCTACACTAAACAGAGTACCAACACTGAACACAGTCCCTGCACTGAACACAGTCCCTACACTGAACACAGTCCCCACACTAAACACAGTCCCGACACTGAACACAGTCCCTGCACTGAACACAGTCCCTGCACTGAACACAGTCCTTACACTGAACACAGTCCCTACACTGAACACAGTCCCTACACGAAACACAGTCCATACACTGACACAGTCCCTGCACTGAATACAGTCCCCACACTGAGAACAGTCCCTGCACTGAACACAGTCCCTACACTGAACACAGTCCCAAAGCTGAACACAGTCCCAACACGGAACACAGTCCAAACACTGAACACAGTCCATGCACTGAACACAGTCCCAACACTGAACACAGTCCTTACACTGAACACAGTCCCTACACTGAACACGGTCCCAACACTAAACACAGTTCCAACACTGAACACAGTCACTGCACTGATCACAGTCCCGACACTGAACACAGTCCCTACACTGAACACAGTCCCTACACTGAATATTTAAGA
This sequence comes from Heptranchias perlo, assembly GCF_035084215.1. Taxonomy (NCBI): domain Eukaryota; kingdom Metazoa; phylum Chordata; class Chondrichthyes; order Hexanchiformes; family Hexanchidae; genus Heptranchias; species Heptranchias perlo. Next base: position 450,166 of record NW_027138828.1, on the reverse strand, counting down.
TCTATTTAAATTTTGATTCCAGTTAATGTCGCCCTTAGTTGTTGGACTGTCCCTTTAAATGCCCGAGATGGGGCCACTCCCCGTGTGGGTGAGTATAAATTGCAGTAAACTCTCTGTATCTGGACACCGAGCTTCTGTACTCCAGCCGTCTGATCCTGACTCTGAG